>NW_015154289.1:0-805 GCF_000732505.1 Cyprinodon variegatus | reverse complement strand
ATAATCTGTAATCCTGCTCTGTAGTTCGGCGACACGCGGGTCACCGTGGTGTAAAATCAAGCAGAAGTTAAAGCAGACCTTAAACCTCCAGAGGCCGCCGATGTCATCGCTGCTCTCGAAGCAGACGGGCTCCAGCCCTTCATCCAGGCAGCATTTCATGCAGACCAGCCCCGAACTCCCCGCTCCCACCACGGCCACACGACGACTCATGCTTCCACCCTGCGAATCAGACCAAAACAGTTTATTCTGAGAACATCAGCAGAGATCAGAGCAACAAGCCTCACTTTAAATCTGCTTTATCTGATTAGATCAAGATCATTTAATCATAAAGCCAATCGAAAGCCGCACATGCAGCCTCACATCAACTGCTGATTAAACGATTAACAACACAGGGTTAGTTAAAACAGGTAAATAAGACTTAGAATTACTTTCTATCTAATGGAAACAATGCAGACCGCCCCCCCCCCCCCCCCCTCTGCAAGCAAACCGAGAAAAACAACAGGCGCTGATCTCAACCTTCAATGCTGCGTTTTGAATTCCTACAGAAAAACATCCAACTCCTCTAAAAGTGAGTAAAAGTGACTAAATGTGATCTAATCCTAACCTCTGGCTCAGCTTTCTGCTCCTGGAGGAAAACAGCCTGCTTGGTATTAGTGTGAGTGAGCAGTGGGAGGAGCTCAGACTGAACCTTGCTTCTTTCTCTGCAAAGGGAGGAAAAGTAAACAGACTTCCTGTGCTGCGATTAATGCCTGCTACATTTAACAATCATTAAACCAGCAGCTGGACAATCCCAGCTCCTAACAGC
>NW_015154288.1:4245-5652 GCF_000732505.1 Cyprinodon variegatus | reverse complement strand
TACTCAGTTAACGATTAATCGATGACTAAATTAGTTGAGGATTATTTAAATAATCGATTTAACATGATTAATCTGATTAATTGTTTTAGCTCTAATTAAGAATCCTTTTTGGTTTTCTTGAGTTTATCTCCATAAAAGCTCAGTCTATTCTTTCCACATGAACAAGAAGCAGCAATAAAGTCGCATAGATTGTATTGATTCATTAACTAATTGAACTTACCGTCTCCTCTTTGGAAAAATTGGCCAACATCAGTAGTTTGAGACGCTGACTGATTAGATCAGCTCAGATAAAAGCGATATGATTATGAGGCCCTGTCTGTAATAAACACAGAAAGCATGAAGCTTCAAAGCAACTTGAGTTGATTTGGATGCCGTGGAGGTAAAGATTAACCTGAAGGATGTGCGTTTTATCAGCAATTAATCAGAGCAGCATTGTTATCGCTATCGGTGGCATCACACAGACAGAGGGAGAGCTGATTACAAGAACACAGCCACAACTGAACCACACCCCGTTTTTTGTTTTTTAGCTTTTTTACTCATTTTACGAAACCACAATTATTTGTTAGCCTGCGTTATCATGAGGTCAGTTTTCTTAGATGAACCAAAAATAGCAGAAAGCTATAATTGATCGCTCCACATGCTGCAACAACTGCTGTAAGCAATAGAAAACGGGAATGGACCCATCGCTCGCTCTCTCGTTATTCAGCAAAGAAATCAAAGGCCCTCTCAGTAAAACGATTTAAAAGTTTGTCTCCATTTTATGTGTAAAAAGGGAAAATAAAAGGTCAATTCTTGGTGTTGTAACGAAAATTTCCAATGTGTTCAAATGTTTACCATTCTTGAATTGGGTAAAAAAATATATTTTAATTCTTGCAAAAGCCTCTGGGCCGCAATTTCGATAACTTTACGATAAATAGACAAATATTTAACTAAAAAGTCTTCCACTGAACATCCATTCAATAGCATGGAGAGCCCGGATACCTGCGATCTATACCGTTAACTAGTACTATTTATCTAACTTAAAATAGTTCTTTTAAACATTCATGTTAAATTGTAATAATGACTTTTCAAAAAAAATATCTGCAACATTGAAATTATTTTATTTAATATTTGTGTCAGTCTGTCCTTTCATAGAGGTACATCAACAAGGCAGCTGCAGACATTTACCGCTTAATGTTCTGAATTCTGAGCTGCAAAAACTTAAATCTATCCATAATAAAAATTATTTCTAAATTTAAAAAAATATATAGCCTATATCTTAAAAAAAGTTTCTGCCATTTCATAAAACTAAAATTCCAATTTAAATAAGTTTCCCTATCATTAATTTTTTTTGTCCTTAACTGTCATTTAACTAACTGAACTGTTAATGTTTTGTGTCTCTATTACAACGTATTAGGGCCAAGCTAA
>NW_015154288.1:0-1183 GCF_000732505.1 Cyprinodon variegatus | reverse complement strand
TTCTCTAAATGTTATGACTTTATTCTCGTAATTTTATGACTTTATTCTCAAAATGTTATGACTTTATTCTCGTAATTTTATGACTTTATTCTCAAAATGTTGCGACTTTATTCTCGTAATTTTATGACTTTATTCTAGAATAACAACAGGAAAGACTTTCGATGTTACATTTATTTTGAAGAAACCCAATGAAAACGGAAGTGACTCCCAAACGTCCCTGCAGTAGCTTGTTGCGTGTTTGCTCATTGACTGGAATAGTTAGCAGCTGGTCGGAGTGAAACAAACAACTTGCCATTCAAACGGAGGGTGGAGGAGGGAGGTCTGCGCCGGAGAGGAGGCTCATGGGAAATGTAGTTTTCTTTGTTACAGGCCAACATTGCACCTAAAGAAGCAGGGATTTGATGTGGTGTAACAAATTTTAAGTTTAACTTTACTTTTACACCAATTTCAACACCAATTTCATAATACAAAGTCACTCATCTCTAACTAGTAAATGACTAAAAGTCTAAAACATTCATGATCTTACACTGATATTGAAAATTACACAAACACCTTAGAGCAGGAATCTTCAACGTTTTCCAGGCCAAGGACCCCCAAACTGATGGTGAGACGGAGCAGGAACCCCCTGATTATATATATAGTATGAAATAGTGTTACATCAAACTGGTCCTATAGTCACTCTATTACAGATGGAGTAATGTAACGAAAGTAATCCCTCCCTGGGATTATTAAAGTATTTCTGATTCCTGGTTGATGGGACAGGTGTTGTGAATGAAACGGTGCCCAGCTTGAAAGAGCTCCTGTGTGTCGCTGAATGTGTGTGTTCTGCCTCCATTTATCTGTTTACTACAGTTTGTTGAATTCATGTTAATGTTGATTTAAAGACATTTCAATTAGTGGAAAAATTGCAGGGAGGAATATAAAAAAAAAAAGTCTAATAAACCAAAACTTTCGCGACCCCCATGCAGAACCTCTGTGGACTCTGTAGGGATCACTGACCCCCTGTTGATAACGGGAAAAAAAATATTTTTTGTTAAAAATTTAAATTTTCTAAATTTGGGGACGATATGGTCTGATAAAGAATACATTTATATACATGTTTAAGCCAGAATGATTTGACATTTAAAGCTACAGTGTGTAATAATTACAGGGATATACAGTCAGAAATGTAATATATTATACA
>NW_015154287.1:3968-5660 GCF_000732505.1 Cyprinodon variegatus | reverse complement strand
AATATAATATACAAGTTTCACTTTTTAAATGGAATTACTGAAATCAATCTACTTTTTCATGATATTCTAATTTTATGACCAGCACCTGTACTTTGCCACCTCCAGAACAAGCAGTTGTCATCGGGACCAGAGGGTGGCAGCACTTACTCTCTTTGTGAAATGTCCTACATAATTAGATATTTTTCATTTTTCATTGATTCAAAAACTGACAACAAAAAAAGTTTGTATATATTAACATTACACAAAACTGAACATGTTGTCTTTTCAGAGCTAGGTTTTGTGCTTAATGGCGAAGAAAGAGACAGTTATGAGTCTCTGTAGTCATCAAACAGTCTTAAAGAGACATTTTGTAAGGTTTTACTCAAAACATGGTTTGATGAGCAGACTGACGCCTCAGTAGTTCAGCACTGATGCATCTATAAACCTGTAGCCTACTTTCCCTAAATGTACTTTGGTTTAGAAGTTCCGGCGCTGTTAAGAGCATCTGACGTCAAGCACGACCATGTTGATGGGGTCCAACCTAGGCAACAATATTAGTTTTATATTCAAGATGGATTTTGGGGATACTCAGCAGTGACTGGCATCAGTTTTTGGCATCCACTCACTCCAAATTGGTCCCTGCCTGCCCACTCTTAACAACATTTTCTGGCTCCGCCTCTGGTCTATCGAAAATATCATCCTTTTTTTTTTTTTTTTCCCCATACAATGATTTTGTCAAAGTCATTCATCTTGACAGATTCATCAGAGTAGCATCAAATGCCCATCTGTCCAGAACCCAGGATCAGGAGCTGCTGCAGTTTGACGGAAGCTCCTGAAGGTTGTTTTTTAATCCTGACAGAAAAAAGAGTTTTGTCTTATTTGCACTTTATGACCCCACATCACAACCACATTTAGTTCCTGACTGGTTAAAGCAATGCAAAGAAAAGTCAAAATTTTTAAGCTCGAGCAAATATTTCTTTTCGCTCTATTCAAACATCCCCTACACCTATCACTTTTATGCTTTGCTCTAAGTGCACGTTTTCCAAAACTGCATCGGTCTAAACACGTCCTTTATATCACTGACTGTTAGATATGCACCAGTTAGGATTTAAGGAGCTCAGCGCCTATCACAAAAATCTGTATCTGCCGATAACAGCATTGAATCTATAAATTCTTCAACTGCTGTCTTTGACATTGTATTATTAGATGAGAAACTATGAAGTGACCACTGTTTTAGTGATGGAGACAGTGGAGACAAGCTTTTTTAAAATCAAAATGGAAGATAGAATAAATAAATTTGACAAAGGATGATACGGGAAGGCTCTTAAGATGTTTTAGGCGGCTTTTAAAAAAGCTGTTTTAATTTAACCCTAGAAGAAATGTTTGGTGGTCCTACCTCCGCATTGACCAGGAGTCACCTTCTCCCCGTGCTCCACGGCGCTGTCCGCCTGCAGGCTCCTCGTATCCCATGCTGTCTTTTTCCACCTCTAGAGCGGAGCTCTTCAACAGGGGGTCCGGGAAGGTACTGCATGGGGGTCGTGAAAGGTTTGGTTGATTAGCCTTATTTTTTATATTCCCCCTGCAATTTTTATCCACTAATTGAAATGTCTTTAAATCCACATTAACATGAATTCAACAGACTGTAGTAAACAGATAAATGGAGGCAGAAGATGTCTTTCAGTCATCAATGCAAACATTCAGCAACACACAGGA
>NW_015154287.1:0-1402 GCF_000732505.1 Cyprinodon variegatus | reverse complement strand
CACAAATTAAAAAGCGAACTTACCTCCTATCTCTTCTGGCGGCGGGAATATCTGGCTTTTAATGTCACAGGTAGCATCGTTAACACCGTAACCAATCGTGTGTGAACAACTTCTTCTGTAATTGAGCTACTTGTTAACTCTCGAGGGCACCAGTGCCCCCTTCTGGCTTGATTGAGAATTGCGTTTTGTTTTTTCATGCAGTGCGCACGTGAATTGTGTCCCTATGTGAACAAACTGGCATAGAGAAATGTTCCTCTTAATTAAAGGGTCAAAAATTAAAGCTTGTGCTGCTTACATTAACCTCTAATTAGGGAAGAGGATTAGAGCCAGTGGAAAAATAAACAAAGTTAACTGATTTTTACATTTTATTTCAGTTTAGTATGGGAAAAAGTCAGAATTCTGACTGAATTCTGACAAAAAAAAGTCAATTCTGAGAAGAAGGTCAGAATTCTGAGATTAAAGTCAGAATTCTGAGAAAAAAGTCAGAATTCTGAGATTGAAGTCAGAATTCAGACTTTTTTCCCATACTATACGGAAATAAAATTTAAAAAATCAGTTAACTTTTTTTTTTTTTTTTTCCATGGCCCTAATCCTCTTCCTGATTGGCCAATTTCAGTTTAACAAATAAGAGAGGTGGTCTCTGGTTGGCTCCTCTGAAGGTTCTCTATGTATGTCTTAAGGGTAAGACCACTGATCTCAATTCATTCAAAAGTGAAGCCATTGGCCGCCATATTGGTACTCCCTAGGTAGACTGGTCACAATGTAAACAATACATGCCCTACAGCATCGAACTATGATTATGTTTTCATTTTCAGGGGGGCCTCTTTAAAAAAAAGATAAATTCATCACTTTGACACAAACTTGCTGTTTCATAGCATAAGTAGATTACTTTAACTTATAATAAAATAAATACTGTGTATGTCATGTAATATTACATATCATACAAATCCATCACAACAAAATTAATGTCTTAAGGGAGCATAATGATACAGATGTGCCAAAACTGTTAAATTGATGATGTGCATGTAATATACATGTATTGATTACATTGTTATGGTAATTTCATATTACATATAATTTCAAGATTTTACTTCAAGACTGAATTGCAAGTCTGTTATTGCTATAGTTTTTTCCGATTTGCAAAATATGCATGAATGATGGCATATACTTTCTATGCATTAGCCTTTAAAAGTGTTTGAGTTGCTTTGTTTTTCGTCAATATAACATGCAATATATTAACCTGACTCTGCCAGATGGATTTGCTCCGCATATCCATTTGGAAACCTTCCGTTGAAGTAATTTTGGGAATGACGGAAAATACTGGTTAGCTGATTGGCCTATGTTGGTGATAGACGGGCCAAATAAACCAATCAGATCAACGAAGCATATGACGTACTAACAG
>NW_015154286.1:4752-5661 GCF_000732505.1 Cyprinodon variegatus | reverse complement strand
TTTAAACAAGGGCAGGCAGAGCTGGAAGGTCCATTAGATCCATTAGGACCGAGCAGTCAGGCGAAGGTCAGAGCAGAATTCAGTCCAATACAGGAATCTTAGCCGGAGACTGAAACCAGGGAACAGAAGCTGATGTGAGCTCAGTCAGGGCGAAGCAAAGCAGAACAACCGAGAAGGCTGAAACAGGGTCAAGCTCAGACCATCAGGCAGAGAGGGAACGCTGGATGCTTAGAACCCTCCAGCTGCTTGAAATGGGACCGTTTGGTGCCTTGATGGGCCTAAACCATGGACTTAACCTGTGAACCGCCTGCTTCTGCTGCTCAAGGCTGGTTTGGTGTGAAAGCAGCATTAGCAGAAACTCATCTATAATAAAACAACCTTCATTTTCCATCAGTCTAGATGTGTTTCCTTGTTTTTAGTGAATATCATAGATTTTTATCTTCAACAAATGTGTTAACTTGTAAATAAAATAAATTGGTGATAACTGTAGTTGATAACTTGCTTTTCTTAAAAACAAAATGGTGTTTTACTTTGTTTTGTTTTTTTGTTTCTTCCACAGACAGGATCCTTTACAAATCTTCATTTGGACATCAGGAATCTTCTGAAGGTAACACCCTCATTAAAACAGATCAATCGCTGTGTTTTCTCTCTGTTGTAACGCTGGCTCTGTGCTAACCGAAGGGTCCAGTTATAGTGAACCTGACCGCGGCGCCTACCATCAGGATCACTGGGAACGGGTTGGCGGTCAACGCAGAGGGTACCGCGCTGTCTGTGGATAAAGGAAGTCTCAGCCGTGTGGTAAACTTAAAAACAGTTATTCAAATATAAATAATTCATTTGAAAAAATGAAACTGTACATTATCCTTTACTTTGGCCATTTCTCAATACAAAAAAAGCGATAAAATGTGT
>NW_015154286.1:0-2288 GCF_000732505.1 Cyprinodon variegatus | reverse complement strand
CCTGAAAATATGTAATATTTTCTGAAAATAACTGCATTTGTCCATAATTTGAACTGGAAAATAAGAAGATCTGTCAGTGGAATGAGATTTTTTAACATTAAAATAAGATTATTACATTTATGTACTCTAAATAAGACATTTTTTTTCACATTTTAAATCTAAATCTTAGTTCATCTGCAAATTGTTTTATATATATATGCAGTCAAATCAAGACACCAATGTTGCATTGCTACCTGTGGAAGATCGTTAAGCATGTTTGGCTGTTAGCGGCTACATGCGACGTATAAGATTCCCTTCTTCCAACCCGAGCACCTGCCCCTGAAAATGTCTACTGCTGAGCATCATCCTTAGCCGCCATGTTTCCCTCCTAACAGAAGTGTCAGCTGCCGATGAAGGTGGACCTCAGTGGAAGCCGTCTGGTTCTGGTCTCCAAAGATCCGCAGTAAAAACGCAGAACACACACTGAGATGCACACTTTTTATCATAGTTAATGGGAAATTCTGCAGAAGTGAAATAAACTTAGTGTGATTGTTTTTGCAGGTGTGAAATTCAATCTCTTCCTGGATTTTTTTTGGTAAGAAAACAGCTGCGATGTTTCTGAGCCTCTTTACGTTCACAGCATCTTTGTTTCTAACAAGAAAAAAACAATAACTGTGTGTGTTTGTTTCTGCCACAGGAGAAGAAGGGTTTAAGCAAAGAGATCTCAGGGTTTATGAAGAGTAAGAGCAAACCTGCTGAATCCCACCTGAACAGAAGCAAATGTAAATTTTAGGCGTGTTCTGAGGCGTCTGTGTTTGCAGGATGGTTTGCTGACGGAGTCTTCCTCCCGCTGCCTAAAGGACTGCACTTCACAGAAACAAAGATCCTCTATCATGATGTAAGTCGTCTTGTTCAAAGATCACATCCAGATGTTGAAGCCAAAAAATAAAACTAGTGTTTTATTGATTATTATTTTTCATGTTCACACAAAACAAACACTGAAGGCAGGATGAGGAAAATTACAGCTTTATTATTTTTGAAAGTTTGTGATAATAAATCTTGCAGCTTTTCACACTGGATGAACATCTTAGAGAAAATAAAAGGACTCTGCAGGGCTCTGCAGACGTTCCCTATGGTTGCATTAAGGATGCAGAGGGCGCCTTACAGTCTGCAGAGTGTCAGGGTCCCTGGTGGGTCATGCTGGTAGAAGGTCCATGATAAGACGTCCTGGACCCGTCGGCAGAGGAGTCAAAATCATTCATGTTTTTTACTCCAGTAGAAGTCGAAATCCTACACTGGAAAAAATCTAAATCTAGATAAGTAATTTTTTCTTAAAATAAGTGCATTTCTTCTTAAATCGGGGAGATTAAAGAGATATTTTGCCAATGGAACAAGACAATTTTGATTTAAAATAAGAAAATAAACTTATTCCAAGTACATATTATCTAATTATCTTATTTTAAGGGTAAAAATACTAATTGCATTAGCCAATTAACAAATTTACCTATTCAAATCAAGGGTAAACACACTTATTTAAGAAATTTTTACTTATTTCTAGATCATTTTTGCAGTGTACTGTTTAAAAACACTTTTCTAGATCTTAGAGCATCAACTGAAGCTTTTTACTCCAGTTAAATGTAAAAGTACAATTTAAAAGTAAAAGTATTGCAGGAAAAAAGTTAAGGACAGAAGCTTTGCTGCTCTACCTTGTTAAAGGAACATTTTTCTACAATTCTGGATGATAACTTCCTTAGACTTCATTTTCTTAGTTTTATAACTAATAATACTAATAACAGTGTCTCGTTTAACTTTGCATCATCCGGAAAAACTATTTATTTAGGTGAACAACAAGTTGGGGCAGCACCGAGTTCAACCACAAAGAAATTAATTGTTTGGATGAAACTAATTATTTTGATGTTTTTTATTTATTTTTTTATTTTTTTATCCAATCCACTTTATTTTTATTGCACATTTAACAACAACAAATCTTTCCAATTTGCTGTACACAAAAACAAACAAAAAAACCAACACACACACAAAAGCAATAAGAGTTTAAAATAATCAGAGATGGCAAAAGTACTCACTTTCCGTACTTGAGTAAAAGCACAGATACTTGTGTTAAAAAAATACTCTGGTAAAAGTGGAAGTACTGATTAAACTTCTTTACTCAAGTAAAAGTAACAAAGTACAGGCTTATAAATTTACTTAAAGTATAAAAGTAAAAGTAGAAACACCTTTTTTCATGCCGTTGCCTACATTTTAAATGGAAAATGGCATGTACTGATATAGCACCTTTATTCAAGTCAGGT
>NW_015154285.1:4521-5662 GCF_000732505.1 Cyprinodon variegatus | reverse complement strand
GATGGATGGATGATGGATGGATGGATGGATGGATGGATGGATGGATGGATGGATGGATGGATGGATGGATGGATGGATGGATGGCATTAGACAGTGTGAACGTAAACAGAAATCTTCATTTTTAATACATTTATATATATTGTCATCATGAAATCTTAGCAGATTTCTTTCAACCTTCCCATAACGTCACATAAGGAAGATATCAACTTAAAGTCTTTCCTAAAAATTGATGTGATTTTTAGCCTGATTATGCCAAATAATTCTTCTAAAATCTTCAAATGCAAAGTAATCAAAGTTATTTTTTCACCAGTTTGTATATTTGAGAAAACAGAATAAAGTAATCTGTGACAGAACCACCTCACAGGTCACAAGCTTTTAGACTCTAAACTATAGTAACACACCTAATGGCTTCCTGTCAGCTGGCAACTAGTTCTACACTCATTTGCAGTAAAAATGCCTAAATGTGACACACCAGGAAACTTGGTGATGTCATTCCACTGACAGGACATTACGCAGAAGGGGGGCTGCAGTTGGTGAATATAAAAAACAAATGTCTTTATACTCTAAGAAAAAACGTATTTCACACAAAGATCTATTCCAATACCGTCTCATTTCTTTTTTCAGCTTTTTTATTATCATTCTACTGTCATAAGTACAGAGCACCGAAATGATCTCTGCGTTTAACTCCTCCCCTCGGGGAGCAGTGGGGCTGCCATTGTGCGGCGCCTGGGGAGCCGTGTGGGATTAAGGGTCTTGCTCAGGGACCCAGAGTGACTTGAATTCAGAACCTCTAGATTCCAAGCTCTATGCCCTAACCACTAGGCCACCAGTCCCCTAATCCGGGACGTTAACTAGAAATAAATGTTATGATTTAGTCCTTGATAAATCCGTTTTTACTGATGCAGTGTGACGGCGTGGCGTGGAATCTTTTTCTCAAGGCTTGCAGTTGGAGGAATCTCACTGCTGAAGGATATTGTGTATTGATTGAATCCCTTAATCCCTCCCAGCATCACAACCGCTGTGGTTCTGGTGAAAAATGTGAAGTGGTTACCATGGAGGGGATTGTGTGTCATTGTTGTTGCAAGCAAAAAAGACAATTGTTAAAGGAGTGATAGAATGATTCTATAGGGTATCTGGTCCT
>NW_015154285.1:0-2962 GCF_000732505.1 Cyprinodon variegatus | reverse complement strand
AACTACATCAAAATTACCGCTAGGTGGACGAAAATCACGCCATCTGGCGGAAAATCACCCGGCTTTTTCAAATCACGTGTGTTAGGTTTATGTTTTATACATCATTTGCACTGTTACTTTGTTAGCCAGATTAGACAGAGTAGAAGGCCTTCCTTCACATTGTGGATGTCACTGTGTGTACGGAGGTCATCTAATCAGGACAGCCTTCATGTCTTTTAAAGATACACAGGATATGGGCACATCTTGGAGCCGGTCTGATAGAGGAGAGCTATCTGTAACCCTGAAGCATAGAAGCAAGCTGCATATGGGTCAGGGCATTGATGGCGTGTCAGTTTCTGATGCGGACAGCTAAACATCAACATGATGCAACACATAGACTCATAAGCTATAAGAAGCAGGAGATGACCTTGTTCGGGGCTCAATCTTTGCCAGACGCTCGCGGACGTGATTTTTGAGCCCACAGCTATGCAGCTCCAAGTATTTTCTCTGTCCTGTAACGACCTGATCTGGAATAAACTCTGTTACTTTTTACTCCTGTTTTATAGTCCTTTTTTCATGGTTTTACCCAGTTTGAGTTAAAAGTAGTAAATAACTTGCTCCCAGGAAAAGAACCGTGAGGAAGCCCCGGTGGTGCAACAGCCTTTTTTAGGGGACATAACTTCCTCATTTAACAAAATGAAATAGGCTAAATAGACACCACAGAAGCTACTTTTTCAAAAAGCATCCAACTTTACCTACATGGTGAAAATGAAATTTTAAATGACAGAACATTGCCTACCCACAGGGAAGGAGTTCCAGCTGGCATTGATGAGGCGCACAGTAACACTAAGGTAACGCTTCCACCAACTTCTCATCTTTCGCATCTTATGCTGCGTTCACACCGGACGCAGCTGGCGCGGCAGAAGCAGCGAGTTTACATGCAAAGTCAATGGTTGACGTGCGTCAAGGCGCAGCAAAAGGTCCCGCAGCACGTTTTGAGGAGCAGGCGCAGCGCGTCTGAGCAGCTGAAGAAGCACGTCAGGCACGTTTAAGCATCTGACGCCCCGTGAACGCGCTGCTGCTCCAGATGGAAAAGTTGAACTTTTGCTGCTCGACGCGCCGCGTCAACCAATCAGAGAAGCTGATCTGGGAGCTGGCAGAGAGACAGACACATCGCTGATGATGACACAGAGCGCTGTGATCACTCCTCTGAAACAGTTTATTGACGCATAAATTAACTTAAAAATCTGCTGGCATGTGGGGGTCTGAGCGGCTCCGACAGAAATAATATTGGAAGGCAGGATNGGTCGCTCCGTCCCCCCCTGGCTCCCTGCCACCTGCATGTAAATCAGAATGTCCCTTTTTCCGTTATCCCATCACTTGCACACATGACAACTTCAGCCGTTACCCAGTGAAATGATACGAAGGGAGAAAAGGGAAAGTGCCTGCTCTTGAAGTGCCACCTGTTCATTGAAAGGAGGAGAATAACACTTTCTATTGGATCTAAATAAAGCAGGATTCATTCCAACCCAGGCAACATATAAACATGCGAAGGCCAGCCGACTGCAGCAGCTCCGTTTCCTCCTCCTTTTGCAGATCTGATCTGCCCTCGCAGGTATTTTCCTGATCTTCTGCAGTTGCCTTTTCCTTGGAGAAAATTTTGCTCCTTCATTATAAAAACACAGATCTTCCTCATCAACGCGCTCCGTCCCTTTCTCCCCGTCTCCTGCTCACCAAGCATTACATCCCTCTCTCCTCACCTTCCTTGTTCTAATATCACTTCTTAATCTCCTCTTACAACACCGCTGGGCTCTGCATCCCCACACCTTTTGATTTACATCATTAAAGTCTCCCACTCACTTCTCTGGCTGCTTTTTTCTTTTTAGCTTGAAATGAACACTAACGATATTTGTTTCCTCGTCATTTATCCACAGAGAATATCAGCCTTTTAACCGTGGATCTAGAAAGAGCCCTGGTTTAAAAAGCGAAAGGCTGCGGTTGCCATTAGTGCGGTTACCCCTCTGCTGTAGCTTAGAGTAATTAGCAGGAAGGCCCAGCCTGCTTTGTTCCACATAATGAAGAGAGAAACATGATTTGATTTTTAAAATAGCATCTGAACTCTGAAACTTTTTCAAAAAATCACTGTTCTGCTGTGACTTAATGAACTCAGTGCAGCAACACTTTCCTCAATCCTCACGAGGAAACGTCGTCCTTCCAGTTTACTCAATTAAAGGGAAAAGTGAATAAATGATTCCAAGCGAACTGTTGTGATCCAGCTTTTTATTTTTTTGTTATACAGGAAGTGATATTCTTCAGCTGAACAAAAGTTAATGACAGTAGCTTATAAATAATTTACTCATGGTGTGTTCACATGTAAAGCTTTTGGAGCGTCAGGCCCTCAGGTTTACATGCAGTCAGTCAGTAGCATATATGTTGGAATTAATCTGGATTAATCTAGATTAAAATGGCTCATTTGAATTCTACCAAAGGGCAAAATCATTATTAGTCCCTTGTAGGATTTTTTTTTCTTGCAGTGCAACCGTTAACAGAAGCAAGAAAATGAGATTGTAAGTACAAATAAGATATAACAGTAAGATAAGGATAAGTATAAGAATAAAATAAAATAAGAATGATATGTGTGTGCTATCTAAATAATAAGTAAAAGTCTTTGAACAGGTTTCTCAGGATCGGTGGCGCATTAGACCAGGAAACTGCTAGAGAAGCTTTTCTACAATGAAAACTGGTGATAAAGATAAATAATATTCAATAAGATGTATTTGTGTTTAATAACTTTTCAATCAGATAAACATGAATTGTGAACTGTAGGCCTTCATATTAGGTCATGATGAACTGTTTGCTTTTTCCACCAGTCACTCAGGCAGACCAACTTTGGGGCGTTTGAGAATAATATTAAAATCTGTGGTGAGAATGTCTCCTGTGGTACGGAGTTCCCGAGGTTTTTAAAAATGTATGATATGAAACT
>NW_015154284.1:1940-5662 GCF_000732505.1 Cyprinodon variegatus | reverse complement strand
TAGATAGATAGATAGATAGATAGATAGATAGATAGATAGATAGATAGATAGATAGATAGATAGATAGATAGATAGATAGATAGATAGATAGAGACTGTGCATGACACGCTCAACCGGGATTTCTGGTGATACTGTATATTTTCTTGCATTTTGTCAACTCTACAGCAATCCCTTACCTATAGAAGGCAGTAAAAAACTTCAGTTTTGACCTAACCATTCAAATCAACAGTCACAACTTTTTCTGCAAGATCACAGAGGAATGATTATGTGTGTGGACACTATAGCACATTTGTGAGAGTGCACATATGATATAGAGCATGAAGCCCCAGGGTGACTATCTAATATTCTCCCCCAGGGAAGTTTGGATTCCCCTGGGACATTTGCTCTTCTTTCTTGCACTCAGCCATCCTAACAGCTATTATGGGATTTTCCAGCTTGTCTCGGAGAAAAGCAAGTGTTAGATTTGCAGCGGCTTCAAAACAGTGGACAACAAGATTGTGTCTGTTCCAAACAGATAGAGATCTTGTCAGCATTATGTAGAAACAGGAAAGTCTTGGCTCTATACTTTTCCTATGGAACTTTCTCAGCTATTGCATAGTATATACTTAGTTAATATGAAAATATACTGAAAAGCTGGGAAGACATTTCTGCTACCTGAAAAAATACTGCGTCTGTGATCACTTTAAAATTTATTTCAGGTGCTGCTGACATTAACGTATCAAACACTTAGATTTAGGTGTCTGTATTTTCATACTTAACAATAATGCATTGTTTATAATAACTCAATTTTTCAGTTATGCATACCAAATACCTGCCATTAGCTTATAGTTCAGAGAAAAGGGCAAAATGACCAAGCCCTGGCTAGATTTTTCACTAGATACTGGAACTTGGAAAGGATGTTTAAGGCTAACTCCCAAAACTACATGAGGTGAAACAAACCTGCGTGTTTTCTGACGAATAGGAAATTCTTTAGATTTTTGTGGGGACTTTTAAAGGTCTCCACCTTCCTTTTCTGAATCGTATCAGCTGAGTTCATGTGGTGCATTCAGAGCAAATGGATAAGGTGGTTGCAAGGTAATAACTGCAATAAGTATCCCAACCTCATCAGAGTAATTGCTAAATACCTCCGTTTTTCTCCTTGTACTTTAGAAATAAAATAACCCCAGAATCATAGTTTGAATTTTTCTCTTTGCCAAATTTTAAAGAAAGCAAATAATTTCAGACTGACAAACTAAAATTATATACGAGAAGCTGCCATTCATAATGAGTGACGTCCTTTAACTGAGGCTAATATGCAGACATATAAAGAAAACATATACTAATCCATGCAGGCAGTTATCCCATTGTGAAATTTAAGCCTCTAGCGAAGCCTTTGGAAAATTTTAGACACAAGTATTTGTTCCTATTAATAAACACTGACAGAGTGTGCCTCCGACAGACAACACGTGTTGTGAATGAGAGAGACCCAAAGTGAGGGGAACTGAAAGGGGCCACCAAACCATGCTAGTGAAGTTTTGTAACTTTTAAAGAATTTGATATCGTTGCTCAGAGAAAATGCCTGTCAACTCTTATTGGCTGAAATCACCAAACCTTTGTTGTTCTTGTTCCTATAACATTAACCTCTACCTCTATACCACATCATTTATTGGCAATGTCTGTTTCCTCATCATTCAAAAAGTGCACTAGTTAGTGTTGCTTCATTTGCTTTAACCACAGTGTGGGTCAAATAGCGTAAAACAAAGCATTTTTTAGACATTGTGGTGGGATAGAGAAGCTACAAATCAGAGTTCATGTGTTAACATTGGTTTTATAGTCTGAGTAATAAACGTTTACGCGGAATGGGATTTACACAATTTGATTTGATATATAGTGTCAGGGATTATTTCTCAGCTGGTCAGTGATCCATTGCAACCATCGGGAACAGGTGAGCTTTGCTACAGAAAACCTGAGGATCCTTTGGAAACTCAGCTTCTTGTGTGTGTAAAACTCCCAATGAACCTGTAAAAGAGAAATCAGTATCAGTAACGTATTTTGCTCTCATGGCTAATCATGAGTGGCTAACCGGTATGATTTAAGTGCTTTTTTGTGTTTTAAAGAACAATCATGTACCTTTGTTGTTTTCTTTTTTCATCTTATGTCTTAAATCTTGGCTTTCCTCTCGTTTCATCTTTCTTATGTTTGTATGACACTTTCGGTAAACTTGTTGGAAAAAAAGATAAGAAATAGAATTTTTAAATACACTGGATTTGGTTTGTTTGATCAGCTGGGATTTTTCAGACTTCAAATTAAAGATTTTTTTTAATGATGTCAGGAACAAGAGAGGGCCTAGTTGGTTAGAGCAGTACACTTGGGCTCTGAGTTCGAATCCCACTGCCTCCACTCTGGGTTCCTGAGCAAGACCCTTAAACCCTGATTGCTTCCCGGGTGTCGCACAATGGCAGCCCACTGCTCCCCAAGGGGATGGGTTAAATGCAGAGGTACATTTCTCCAGTGTGAGATCAATAAAGTTGAATTATCAATTCTAACAAAATTCTAGCTATAGTAGCATTTACTGCTTACTGTTATCAAGTAACTTAATTCTAACATACAACCGGTATGTTGTTTATATATAATCCTTTTTGTCTTTTTAGTATCCTGAATGATGAGCCATAAATGGCTGAAGGGGGAATGGGAGCATTGTTCATTGCTCTAAACTAATATTTGTCAGCAGCCCTTTTAAGATATCTTTAGTGGTCAACTCAACATATTCAAAAAACTAGATCCTAATTTCGAATAAGAGCCACCAATGTAAATACAACCTTGGCTCTGTTTACGCAATGAAACCAAGACTTCGTCTGACACATCTATATGGGAACATTTTTAATCATGATCTGAAAGCACACGACAGGGTTAAATTGTTAAATTGTAAAAAAAATATCAGTTAATTCTCTGGCATGCCACTAGCAATCCCATTTAGATGTTTTAGCTTTGAAACTTAGCAACGTACATGGGGGCCACCATTAAGTCATACTGCAAGACTTCTCTGTACATGCAGATATTTTGATTCTGCCTGACGATGGAGGTCTGGATGTTTTAACACATTACAGTGTGCAATCCATTTTCAAAGCAGTGCTAAATTGTGAGGGCAAGAAAAAAAAGGAGTATGTGATAAGAGGTCATGTTGCAGGTGATCAAATAAGATAATATGCACGATGCATGGTAAGACGTATAAAAAGAATATCGTTCAACCCGATTTCAGTGAATAAATTGCACTTGCTATTGGCAACATGAGAGGGACTGTAAGAGAAAGATGAATTTCCTAATAATGGAGTTGTAAGTAATAATGAATTTAATAAAAAAAATTAAAAAATGATATAAATGATGAATATAATATAATGCACTTTACATAATTATCTAAATATGCTACAAAGAGAAGTAAAGAATAATAAAAGATACAAATAAATAAAGAATGTCTGTCAAATTTACGGTAGCAAGATTATGCTCTTAAGAGTTGCATTTACCTCCACCAGCTCATCCCAGTGTCTGTTTGATCCAAAATACTGAAAACTAATTGGGCGCATAATAATTAAATACAACAAAGTAGATTTTTTTAACAAAGAACTATAAGGAAAGTTGAAGGGCTAAATTAAACTCCCTCTTGCTATTGATGAACTCTTTCTTGCTTGTTTTCATAGATATTGATTGAAAACATTTTTGATATTCTTATTTATTTATTTATTTAT
>NW_015154284.1:0-1782 GCF_000732505.1 Cyprinodon variegatus | reverse complement strand
CCAGCTCATCCCAGTGTCTGTTTGATCCAAAATACTGAAAACTAATTGGGCGCATAATAATTAAATACAACAAAGTAGATTTTTTTAACAAAGAACTATAAGGAAAGTTGAAGGGCTAAATTAAACTCCCTCTTGCTATTGATGAACTCTTTCTTGCTTGTTTTCATAGATATTGATTGAAAACATTTTTGATATTCTTATTTATTTATTTATTTATTTATTTATTTATTTATTTATTTATCTATTTATTCATTTGAAAGATTCCTTTGTATGTCATTGCAGGTTTGTATGTTAACCACTTTACAAACAGTTTGAACACCAGGACAGATGTAGGCTGGGTGCTGGGATTTAAAACTTGCCACTTGGAATGGTTTTCCCTGCATCTTTACATTCCTGAGCACATGTTACAAATTCCCTGGTGCCTTTTTTTATGGGATTTCTGTCTAACTTTATGCCAGATTTTCAAAGCTGGAGAATAAAGCCACACTGTGTAAAAAGCAAAACCTTGCTCCTCTGGCTATGTATCTTATTATCCAAAGCCAACAATAAGGTGAAAAGATTCTACTTTGAACACATAAAGTTAGTGACACACAAAGAAGAAGGTGAGGGAACTGGTTAGGAGGGTATAGCTGGGTAACGGGCCCATGTGTCCCCCCTGCATAGATACTTTTAGCCGTTTATGGTAATGAACCATTCATCCATCAGCATGAAACTAACAATAGAACACACCTGTTAGTCCCTCTTGCAGACACACCAGACACCACATGGACTCTCACAATCTCTATGTGTTGCCTGATGACATTTAATATGTTGCAGAGTGACACATGCAGACATATCTATGAGGACATTCATGCAGACACACCCAGCTCTACACGATAGAGAATAGAACTATGTAAAGAGTTTGTTATGTCTGTATTTGTTATCTAAAATCCCCTAAAAGGTAACATCAGATGATCACCCTTTTCTATTTCTCTAGCAAAAAGAATTTTCACAGTGTTTCAAACTGATGTATATCTTAGATAAACAATGTAAATGAATGGTTAGCATGCCAGAGGAGAGAATGAAAACCTCAATGAGATATATTTCAGTTAAAATGTTTTAACACTGTTCATAAAACTTATATGATTATTACATCTAATTGGTTCTTCAGTATCAGGTTGTCTATTATTCACGGTCAAATTCAAAAGTGTTGGAAGGTTGGGGAAAGTCCCCTTCTTTACCAGATTAGTTTCAAACTAATCTCTGGGGATATATATTTTTAAAACATTGGAAAACAACCCAGGGCTTGTAGTGGAATTGAATGACATCACTTTGTAGATGGATAACTTTACAAATTAAATGATTAGCCTCTCATTTCTGACAATTGTTCCATCACTTGGTACATCTGCATTTTAATAACAACCAAAGGAGTTTAAACTGCTTTTTTTTATATTACAGTTGCAAAGGCCAATGTGTTGTACTAGTCTGTATTTTCTTGAATTACATGTCATGGCAGTTACAGTTGCTACTCTGTGATGAACCAACTTTACAGATCTAAAGAGTAACATGTTTGTTCAATCAGCCAGAATGCATGGTAGCAGATGCAAACAGTAAATTTGTCTGCAACACCACCTAAGAGGGATTAAGTTCAGGGGTTTAACTGGGATTTTAAAAGGAGCAGGATACAAATAGATGTCACTGGTTTTAGATTTTTTTTTTTTTTTGAACCACAGGAACTGTACTCTCACTGTTCCGTTTTACTCTCTGCACTTCCAGCTTCTTGTGCAAGACAGCTTCTGGTCA
>NW_015154283.1:3725-5664 GCF_000732505.1 Cyprinodon variegatus | reverse complement strand
TTATACATGTGTATACTGTATGTGCATGAACTGATACAGGTATGTCAACTCTCCCCCATTGGGTGTGAGACTCACCCATCTCAGTGTCTTCAAACGCTTACACTTCATATCCCCAATTGTTCATGCTAAAAAATTGACTTTAAAACTCAACTCCATTCCATTTATTTATATATAAAAATACCATGCTGAAAAAAATTGTTTACAACACAACTTTATTGCTAACATACAAGGACATGCCAGGTTCAAACCCAGTCCGTAATTTTGCACCAACCCACCTATTCACTGTGCTGGCAGCAGCTAAGTTAAAGAGCATGTTCAAGATATTGAATAATGACCAGGATTTCTGAGTAGCTATTATAAGTTGTCATTTAAATTTTTATCTCATCTTTATCTTATCTAGAGTACGATAATTCACATTGTAAATGAATGAAGATTTTAAGCATTCTAGTACTTGAATTAATATGAATAAAATTTACAGCAGCTAACTTAAATTATTAATTTGGAGACCTAGTGTAGGATCACATCAAATTGATATCTCAAGGTTTGTTTTTTCTATCCAGCTGATTTAGTTCCACTTTTACTTCATTTTTCGCTCACAAGTTAAATAATTGCTCAGTCTAGTTGAGTGATCTTATGTTGGAATTTAAGACTAATTAAGCAACACAAATATCTAAATTCATAAAGCTTTCAGCTATGCCTCTCAAACCTATAGCAGGTCCACAAAGTTATAAAAAAAGAAACATTGCAATTTATTTTTCAAAAGATCAGCCACCCAACAAAAGAGTACCACATAAGACACAGAGAGGATGTGCCGAACAAATCAGTTATCCAGGATTGATAGAGGAGGAACAACAGGGATGTTCTCATTTTATTAATTATCTTATTCCTTCATCCTTATTTTGGTCAGACTATCACAGTCACTAACCTGTGTTTCTTTTAGATTTGTTTATGTTAAACCTGTTAGACGTTCCTACTTCAAATGTCCTAGCTACTGCAATGGCTGCCACTGCAGAATCTATTTGTCATTGTTTGAATAAATGACTTTTAAAGTCGTGGGGAAATCATATTTAAATGGCAAATCATTCTGGCTTAAACATTTATATAAATGTACCCTTTATCAGATGATATTGTCCCAAAATTTAGAAAATGTCTATTTCTTAAATGTCTTAAAATGTGTGTTATATATTTTTTTTGTTAACTTATGCAGGGCAGTTAATTAAACGTCAGCATGAACACCTAAATTCAGCCAATCATATATCAAGGGTCATCTGTCAATCAAACTTTTTTAGTCATAGCATCTTGATTCATATGTCGCAACTAATATATGTAGCGATTGAAAGTAAAGAGTAGAGGTGACTGTTACAGGTGTATAGTTGGGGAGGCAATTGTTGGCCATTTATTAATTCAAAGGAACACGACTATGGACTTGTGTCCTCGCCAAGTATGTTCTTGAGAAGAACACAGAAAAGTGTTGACCTGAGGAGAACGGGAGCATGCAGAATAAATATGTGTCAATTGGAACAGAAGCATACTTGTGACATCACCACGTCGGCTAATCTGGAGCTGCCTTTCACCGCCTGTTATTGATAGTCGGAATAGTTGATAATAACAAACTCTGACTTTTCATTTAGTGGGGAAATAAGAATTAATGCAGTCAGATAAACACAAATCAAATGAACATTTTGCCAAATAAAACAAAAATAATACCATCATACACAGCAGTCTTTCAAACACAGCAATGCCGAGAGAGGGCTGCTGCAGACAGTCTAGGATTAGACCCGATACCCTTGGAGCTCTGCTGGTTGCCCTGGTCACACAATAAATCGATAAATAGGCCATATAGTGATGCTTAAAGCTACAATGTGTAATAATTACAGGGATATACAGTCAGAAATGTAATATATTATACATAACTATGTTATTTATCATCATCTACGAG
>NW_015154283.1:0-1295 GCF_000732505.1 Cyprinodon variegatus | reverse complement strand
ATGAATGGAAATAGTTGTTTTAATGGTTATTGAGTCAGATATGTGGCGGTAATGTTTCATTTATCTAAAGGTTTTTATCTGTTACTGTGTAAATGAGTTTGGCTGTAATTTAAGGGCAGATTCTAATATATCTGCAGTGTGGGGACTATAAATCTGATAGGAGTTACATTTATTTATTGCTGTTTTGCACAATATGCTTAACTAAGTATTTTTTGTTGTTGAATATTAGAGATTTTGCAGATATATTTTTAAAACATACATTTTTTTGATTTACTTATATATTTCTACCCCCTTTTATCGAATAAAAAATCCCTTTAATGTTCCACAATGGGCAAATTTACAGCAGCAGAAAGATTATTGAAAATGGTCACATAAATGTGGACCTTAGAAAAATGTATAAGAATAACATAATTCTGTAAAGTGCTTTAACAATATAAAAATAGAGAATAAATAACCAATATCCAGATATGGGCATTTTTACAGTAATGGATATTTGAAAATATGAGAGATGTGCAAAATGTTATTTAACTGACTAAGGTTTCTATCATTACATTTGATTTTATTTGTTCCTGCTCCCGATGGTTGGAACCTTTATTCCACTCTGGATTCCTGTGAGTGTAGTCTTTGTTCACTTAACAATAAAAAAAAATAAATAAATAAACAGTTTTGAAAACTTTGGTTTTCATTCTTTTCCTGCTTTGTGTGTCAACTTTCACGGTTGCTAAGCAAAAGAGCATACGGCTGTAAAACCCGCCGATGGGTAGACCTGACCTGTTTGAATTCACAGCCGGTGACACTTCCGGTGTCCTTATTTTCACGGACTTCGAAGGATCCATTCTAGGTAGACCGCGTCCTTGGAGGATACAGCCCAGGAATTTCGAACAGAGCCATGCTGTCTTCCCGCAATCTGTTCCGCGTCTTGTTGCGGAGAAGCACATGGACAATTTGCAAATGCGAACAGGATTGGCTGGCTCCAGTTGGCAAAACACAGAACATATTTTTGAATAAAGGTTTTGAATTTTAAATACTGGACATGTTGAGCTTAAAAACATTTTAGTGACCATTAGTGACAAAAAATTTTATTTTAATTTTTTTTGACACATTTTAAAGCTACAGTGTGCAATTTTTAGCGACATCTAACGTTCAGACTGCAGACCGCAGCAACATGAACATATCCCCCCCACCGCTTCTCCCCCCAAACAGTACGGCGAGCGTTACGGGAAAAAATGTCTTCCACGACGTCCGCATCACCTACCTTCTCAAGTGATGAGGTTTGTTTACATAGATAATTTTAA
>NW_015154282.1:4409-5665 GCF_000732505.1 Cyprinodon variegatus | reverse complement strand
GTCCTAAAAGACAATAACACAGAACAGAAGAGGATCCTCGGCGCCCTCTGGTGGGCAAGCCTGAGGATCCCAACAGTGCCCCCCCTCAAGGGCGGATTCCAGACTCCCTCTGAATAAGTCCAAAAAACAAACAAAAAACAACCCACCCAGGGCGGGCGGAGACAGCACTAGGGCAAGGAGGGCCAGGAACAACAAAAAGCAGAGTCCAGAAAACAAAAAACGACCCACC
The DNA here is from genome assembly GCF_000732505.1 of Cyprinodon variegatus. Lineage (NCBI taxonomy): Eukaryota > Metazoa > Chordata > Actinopteri > Cyprinodontiformes > Cyprinodontidae > Cyprinodon > Cyprinodon variegatus. The sequence goes on along the minus strand of NW_015154282.1, from coordinate 5,436 downwards.
CAGAGTGGGCGAAGGGGAAAACAGGCCAGAAGGGCAAAAGCCGGCCGAGGGACCGGCAGCGGGACAGAGTCTCCGATGGCCGGCCGTGGGGCCGGCAGTGGGGCCGGAGGCGAAGCAGATGCTCAGGAGGCCGACCGTTAGGACGGAGGCGAGGCCGATTCACAGGGGGTCTACCGCTGGGCCGGAGGCAAGACAGATGCTCAGGAGGCCGACCGCAGGGCTTGAGACGAAGCAGTGTCTTAGGGGGACCACCGCCGGGCCGGAGGCATGGCAGAGGTTCTGGAGGCCGGCCGAGGATCCGGCAACAGAGCAGAGTCTTAGGTGGCCGGCTGCGGGGTCGGAGGCGAAACTGTCGCTCTGGGGGTCTGCCAGGGGGTCGGCGGCGAAGCTTACGCTCCGGGGGTCTGTCGCGGGGCCGAAGGCGAAGCCGACGCTCCGGGGGTCTGCCGCGGGGCCGAAGGCGAAGCCGACGCTCCGGGGTTCTGCTGCGGGGCCAGAGGCGAAGCTGACGCTCTGGGGGTCTGCCGCGGGGCAGGGGGCGAAGCTGACGCTCTGGGGGCCGGCCGCGGGGCCGGAGGCGAAGCAGCTTTTCAGGAGGATGACACCCATACTTCAGTAGATACCCCCACGGGGTACCCCGTCCCCTCTTCGGCAGCTCAGGAACAGGCTCTGTAGCGACCGCCGACTGCGGCTCTGGAACAGGGTCTGAGGAGCCCACCGACTGCAGCTCCTGGACTGGAAAAGGGGGGCCCGCCGATTGCGGCTCCTGGACTGGAACAGGGGAGCCCGCCGATTGCGGCTCCTGGACTGGAACAGAGGAGCCCGCCGATTGCGGCTCCGGGTCAGGAACAGGGGAGCCCGCCGATTGCGGCTCCGGGTCAGGAACAGGGGAGCCCGCCAATTGCGGCTTCGGGGTCAGGAACAGGGGAGCCTGCCGATTGCGGCTCCCGGTCAGGAACAGGGGAGCCCGCCGATTGCGGCTCCGGGTCAGGAACAGGGGAGCCCGCCGATTGCGGCTCCCGGTCAG
>NW_015154282.1:0-1568 GCF_000732505.1 Cyprinodon variegatus | reverse complement strand
CGGCGCACTCTGCTGGAGACAGAGGGTAATCTCCAGATCCCAACAGTAACTCCTGTCCTAAAAGACAATAACACAGAACAGAAGAGGATCCTCGGTGCCCTCTGGTGGGCAAGCCTGAGGATCCCAACATTTTGGTAGTTTTACATATTTTTAAATACCAACAGGTCATAATTACAATGAGCTTAAATTAACAAAGCTAGCAAGTAAAGGTAAAAAAATTATCCATCCATCTTCCATCACGCTTATCCCAAGCAGGGGGATGAAGGGTGCTGGTGCCTATCTAGCTCTCTACGGGTGAGAGGCGGGGTAGATCCTGGACAGGTCGTCAGTCCATCACAGGGCAACACAGAGAAAAACAGTATAAAAAATGTTTAACAATTGTTACGAACATCAGGTAAAACTGATAATGCCACTTCAAACATCCGAGCAGTGAGCTGCGCACTCTGAAGGAATATGTTAGGAAACTGGAGAGAAAATCATGCCCCACAAGACTACGGGAATCCTACCTAGTCTGAAAAAATAGTTTACTGCTGTATAAGAGGACCCTTTGTAAAGTAAGAGCATCATATTTCTTCTTATTAATAGAGAATTTGAATCCTATATATATAATCCTATATATCTTTTTAATACAGTTGCCAAACTCACCCAGAGCCATAGCTTAGTTGAACCACCTGCTCTTAGTAATTATTTTATGGGATTATTTATAAATAAGATTGATCTTTTAAAAAAAAAAAATAAGAACATTAGCACTCCTCCGTCCACGATTAGTTTGTCTCTGGATGGTGGGGCAGCATCTGAGGTAGCCATAGAATCTGAACTGGCATTAGACTGCTTTGATCCAGTTGAAGCATGTTTAGTGTGAGGGATTGCATTTGAGTCAATAAGTCGATGCAATCAACTGGTTTTCCTTAAATAGAAAACTTTGAATCAATTTGACTGGATGATCTGGTTGAACTGTAAAGTCGCTTGAGCTGACATGTGTTGTGAATTGGTGCTATATAAATAAACAGAATTGAATTGAATTAACTGGATGTTCAACAGCCCAAAGCCTGGATTCTAACTCTGACATCTATGTCTTAAAGTGGTTCTGGACAGTAAGAGTTACTTAGATACAGAGATGTCACAGAATAAAAAAATTCAGAGATAGTCTGAACAGCACACTGCTCAGCATTCAAAAGAGGAAGTCATTATATGTCTCACCAACAACAGCAGTAGCCCCCTCTAGTGGCCAGACTAGGACTGAAAAGTGATACAATAAAGTGACTTATAATTACTGCTGCCTTGCAGCAAGAAGGTTCTGGGTTCGATTCCCTGCCCGGGGTATTTCTACATGGAGTTTGAATGTTCTCCCTGAGCATGCATGGGTTCTCTCTTGGTACTCCAGCTTCCTCCCACAGTCCAAAAACATGACTGTTAGGGTAATTGGCTTCTCTAAAATTCTCCTTAGCTGTGTGCATGAGTGGTTGTTTGTCCTGTTTGTCTCTGTGTTGCCCTGCGATGGACTGGTGACCTGTCCAGGGTATACCCTGCCTCTCACCCATTGACAGCTGGAGATAGCAACCAGCACC
>NW_015154281.1:4489-5665 GCF_000732505.1 Cyprinodon variegatus | reverse complement strand
GATTAATCAAAAAAAAAAAATCTACGGATTAATCAATTTGCAAAATAATCATTAGTTGCAGCCCTAATTTTATGGTAACATTCCAAACACATTTCTTTCATAATACAGCACTGAAGGGCAGCTGCTTCACCCTGAGGCTGCCCTGCAGCATTATATCTGTGTTTCCTACAATCATATAATGTTTCTATTATACAAGAGCGTTTATAATAGTAAAGGATTAAATGTAACAAAACCTTTCATCATCATCCTATATTGCTACTGTCTCACTGTTTAAATAGCTCCTTATGTCTATTTTCTTTTTTAGTGGCATCCTCTACAAACACGACAATGAGAATGAGCCTAAGTTTATTCAAATATAAAATCACTTTTAACAATTATAAAAGACAATATAACACTATCTTATCTGTAATGTAATAATATCCAAAATAAACAGCCAGATTCAAGCATTATTTACCAGACATTAGTGTTTGCACTAATTTACTTATGGACTGTGTGGAAATCTATAAAAATAGAATCAATGTAAGTAGAGTTCCTCTGTTTGTCTTTATCCTATTTCTAGAAGTAGAAGTTAATTAAATAGCACTATTTAAATGTGAAAAACAAAAAATAGAAGATCTTTAGCATCCTTCTCATGTTGTTATGTTCTACAAAAGAAATAACACCTGTTATTTATACCTGAACTGCCATCAAAAATGAAAACATTAATAGCAAGGAAATATTGGTAAAAGGGAATCAGAGATGTTGATAGTTTACAGTCTTTGTTCATTTTACCAGCAGTTTTCTGAACCCCTGTCTGACTCTGTCTGAATATTTAGTGTTATAAAGAAATCCTAACATTGGTTACTTTCATTTCTCAAGTCCATCAAATCCAAACCCTTTCCTCTTTCTTTGCAGAACTGCAATCAGAAGCTTTCACCTGTTCTAGCGTAGATGACATTTAGTTTTTTAATTGGGACTAGTTTCGTAGCCTAATATTAATTTTGGTAACCGCCGTATTCTAGCGTCATTTTTTTTATTTTAATTTTGCGCTCCAAGCGCGCGCGCACACATAGAGACTAGAAAACAAGCAATCAGAAAGAGAGAAGGAGGAACTTAAGGTGGAAAAATCAGAGTGGAGTTAAACATTGCAGCACAGTTGATGCGATGCTACGGAAAATGTACAGGAAAGACCAGGCA
>NW_015154281.1:0-2159 GCF_000732505.1 Cyprinodon variegatus | reverse complement strand
AAAGAAAGAAACAACGAAAGAAAAATGTCTGAGGACTTCAGTGTTGAGGAAGAGCATGAGTTCTTTGCCGAGCTGAATGCGCACTTTCGTCTGGTTTGGTCTGCCGCGGTTTCCGTAGACTCGTGAACGCGCTTTTAGGAAATCAGAGACAGAGAGGGAGCCGGAAAGTCGTCGTCCTCTGTGGGCCAGGACAAACTTGTATGTTTTGTTTAGTTTCAGGCTAATGTTATCAATTTTATTATCATGTTACTGTTGATTATTGTAGAATTTGTAGTCTGTATAACAGATGTTCAATGTATTCAAGTTGCCTAAAAAAAAATGCTTGTGAGATTGGTCAATATTACATCCATTACACTGAAATTATGGCACTAAACAAAATTGATGTGTAAAAAGAATGTAGTATTTTTATTAACTGTATTTTTTCCCATCCCATTATAATAGATTCACACCTGTGCTACCTGGGCTTCCTGCCTATCACAATGACCCGAAAATCCGTGAATACTGGATTCCAATACAGTAATTTTCACAGTACATTGATGACAAAATATTTGAAGATCTGGCAGCCTTTACAAATCAAAGACAGCTGGAACCTACAGGAGTGTCACTGAATACTACTGCCCAAGAAATCAAAATTTTCTTTGGCATATCAGTCCACATGGCCTGCCTTGGCTATCCCAGAGTAAAAATGTTTTAGGCTAGAAAAACCAAAGTACCAGTCATTAGCAAGAAGAAGACAAGGGACAGGTTCTACAAGCTAAGAAGTTCACTTAAGTTTGTCAATGACCTGGATGTGAGTGAAGAGACAAAGAAGTCAGACATTCTTTGGAGACTCAGACCATTGCTTGGCCGTGTGAGGCAAGGTTGTCTCAGCCCTCGAAGGTGTGATAAAGTGTGCATCGATGAGCAAATCATCCCATTCACAGGCCTTGCCCAGTCAGGCAGTATGTGATAGGAAAGCCAAACCGTACTGGCTGAAGGTGTTTGTGCTTGCCTCTCCAAATGGTCCCATCCTTGATTTTGAGGTTTATCAGGGCAAGAACACATTCAGGGGGCGAAGACTGGGAGTTGGAGCTGCAGCGGTCTTGCAAATGGTCGCGTCTGTTCCTCCAGGAAATTATGTGTTCTTTGATCGATACTTCACAACAACCAATCTCGTGGACGCTTTGCTGTCAAAGGGTCTTCCAGCAACTGGAAATAATATGAAGAACAGAATTCCAAAGACATACCAGCTACCAGCAGATAAACAGCTGAGAAAGGAAGGGAGAGGGGCTTCAGCGATGTTGGTCAGGAGGGAGCCAGAGCTGGCACTGACAGAATGGTTCGATAATAAACCAGTTCTGATGGCCTCCACTGTCTATGGCAGAGATCCAGAGGATATCTGTAGCAGATGGTCCAGCAAAGACAAACATCATGTCCAGGTGCGACGGCCAGCAGTAATCAGAGAATATAATAACAACATGGGTGACGTAGACCTTTGTGACAGAATGCTGAGCTTCTACCGCATGTCAACCAGGACGAAGAGGTGGACATCACATGTGATGACGCATTTGTTTGATGTTGGCATCACAAATGCTTGGATTCAGTACAAGTCTGACAGTATAGCGCTGAATCGACCAGCTAAAAACACAGAGCAGTACCTGGACTTTAAACTGCACCTGGCTGAAGAGCTGATGGATAGTCCAGCATTTCATGACAGCAGAGAAGACAGTGAGAAAGAGTATCAGCCACCAACCAAAACAAGGATTCCACAACCAAAGCCAGGATTTTCACAGCTAAAATATCCAGAGGAAGATGAAATGCAGAACTGCTTAGTTATATGTCTTATAGTTTATTGTTGAACTAAATACATGTATTTTTGCTGTTGCAGGCAACAAACAAAAGAAGAATTTTACAGAATTGTATCTGTTTTTATCAAATGTCAAACTTCTTAGGTAAATATCACTTTTAAGACTTAATCTTTTATTATTTCTTTATTTCTTAAACTTGTTCTATTTTCCCATGGAAATCGTCCTGTTGTCCTCCACAGTGGACATGCAATAAAATTAAAATTGTAATGTGTTTTTTTAGGTCCAAATGTTTAGAGCTGGGGGCTGTTTAAAAACTCTACTTTAATCAATGTCTCTGCCACACACACTTGAATAGAACAATGTCGCCTCCTG
>NW_015154280.1:3386-5665 GCF_000732505.1 Cyprinodon variegatus | reverse complement strand
GAAATATATGAGTTTGTATGTAATGTATGAATATAATATACAAGTTTCACTTTTTAAATGGAATTACTGAAATCAATCTACTTTTTCATGATATTGTAATTTTATGACCAGCACCTGTAAATACGAACCGATGCCAATACCAGGCTCATAATTTCTGGCATCCATATTCAAAGGTTTTGAACTAAGGTAGCGTAGTAGATTTACTTGAGTCAGAGAAAGAAAGAACAACACAAAGTAAAACTTTGCCTTTGTTAACTTTCTTAAAAAACTTTATCTTTCAAAGCATATTGGCCTCTTTACACCTGGTAAACAAGTTTTGCCACATTACTGCCACCTGCTGGGCTGGAGAGCATGCACATGTGGGAAAGAAATTAGGATCAAATGAAAAGCTTTGATTACAATTAGTTTTTTTCTGTTATTAATTATACTTAAACATTTAAGAAAATGTTACTAAATAGCGACCTTTATGATGGAAATATGAAGACACAACCATAAAAGCCTGCAGACTTCTCCATTTTAAACTCCATCTCCACATAATGTTCAATTCCAGATGTTGCATTTGCTTGTTGACCCCATTATAAAATGTGACTGAACAACAAGATTGACTGAAACTAAACCATTAAACTGTTAGATATACTTGTTTCCTTCGTTGAAATTATAGTTGTTGAAATCCATTTTCTGAGTGAAATCGGTGCTCCAAAGATAGATCTTTGTGTTATATTTTAAAATATTTTCACTTCCAGAAGATCAGTTGAAAAATATTTGTAAAAAAAAAATCACTTTAGTAAAAATGTTTTCATTAAAATCCAGTCCCTAAACAAATCCAAAAATTGGGCAATGCATTGACAGCTTATGCACTCTACATTAGCACTGCTGCGCTCACTCATAGTTTGCCTGAACTCCCACCTTACAAACTCAGTTGTTTGTCTGTTAAGCTGCAGTGGGAATTAGTTTAAAATAGCAAACCCTGCAGTTAAGGGAGAGTAGTTTGGATGTAATTCATGCCTACAGTCATGCACTTTGAACCAAAGTGCATCTTAAAGTGTGCTGCCAGTTCTGACCTATCCACAGGAGGTTGAGGAGCCTTCACATGGGACATTTTTGCACAGTTATTTCCCTATTTGGTAAACACACACGACCTTGGCAGGAAGCTCTGAATAACTGCTCTGATGTTTACAAGTTGAACACCAAGAAAACCCGGCAAGTTCAGTTATGTTTTGCTAGTTTTCTTTTAGCTTTTGGTCATTTTTTGTTGAAAAAATGTAGAGGTTAAAGCACCACCTGCAACTTTTGTGGCAAGTAAACCAAATACATTTGGTCATATTGATTTCACAAAGATCAGTTTCAGTTTGGATGAAAATAATAAAAAAAAAAATCAGTTATTAATATTTGATACAGATATTTTTAGTTGAATTTGACCCAGACTTAAACTGAGCCACTCTGAGATATAAATGTAATTTTTTTCTAAGCCAATCATGGATCAGCTTCTCTGTCCTGCTTAGGAAGAACCCCTACAAATGATGTTGCTCTGACTGTGTGTCTCTATTTTAATATGTCTATTGTTTATGCAGTGTTTTGCTGGTTAGGGTCATATATAGTTAATGCAACAACCACTTTTGCAATTTTCATTGAGATATGATATCAGCTTCTTAGAAACTCCCAGACATTTGCTTCTTTTCAAGCTTTATACAAATGCATGAGAGTTAAGTGCTCTGTATTGCATTTCAAAGAAGCTCTGCTTATGTTTTTGTGAAACAGCATATGCAAGAATGTTAGTAAAGACATTTGTAAATGAGCATTCATTACCACACTTGCACGGATGACACAGTGCTGAGCTGTCACCTCCAGGCAGCATTATTGCTCATAAAAATGCACAGACAAGGGAGCACTGTACAAAATGATAAAAGAGAGCAGAGACATTGCTTAATGTTTAGCTGATCTTAATTCAAATAAAAGGAGGAGGATCAAAAAGTATGTACAGTTATTAAAATAAGATCTGTGATAAGGTCAAATGTTTCTTCTTTTCTGATCCCCTGATAGTTTTTCTTACCATCATTGCAACAGAGAATGCCCTATCGTGAATAACAAAAAAATAGCAGCAATATTACAGCAAAAACAATTAACTAAACTTCCTTCCTCCCTTTGCTAAACAAGGAATTTTCCAAACAAGCTAATATGTCTGTGATACCATTATGTTTCAAAGTGTTAAAGTTGAAAAAAAAACCTTTAAATTAGACATTTAGACTAATCAGATGATCTTACAGTCTTTGAAAACAAAA
>NW_015154280.1:0-1262 GCF_000732505.1 Cyprinodon variegatus | reverse complement strand
GGTTGCAGTGTCACAACTGTCCATTATGCTCAGTCAAGCAAGCGCTGTTTTTGTTTTTTGTTTTTTTTTTCTTCATTCATCCATACCGCTTCCCGCGCCCCCCCTGCAATGGCATTGCAGGGGGGGACCACTGTCATAGAGGAACATTAAAGCTTAGGTTGCGAATGTTGGTTAGTGTTACTAATTACTTTACATAGGTATGGATAGTTTGTTTTAAGGCCATAATCGTAACAAACGGAAGCAGAGGAGGCAGAATTCAGCAAGTCAAGATCTGAGATAACAGGTTAGGGAGGCATTACACCTTTGGTCACAAACCTTTTTTACAATACTGAAACAGACTTGGAAAGTGACTGACGGCTCCTGTTGGCAGGTCACTGGTGAAGCAAGATGTGACTCAGAATGCTTAAGAGCAGTTCAGATGGTCAAAGGACAGGTATTGGGTCAGAACCAGGATGGCAGTGAGAGGCAGGATGATCAGGAGGAATAACCAGAGTCTGGGGTCCGAGAACAGATCCAGGGTCATAGGTCACAGAAATCCAAACAGCACAACTAAACAGGTTCAACAGGAGTTAAGTAGGCTAAGAGAATCAGAGTGCAGAATTGGTCAGAAAAAGACAGGTGTTCAGAAATGCTGGATTAAACTCACCAGTGGCTCATAGTACTCTGGCAACAGTGAGTAGTCTGAGAGCTTGTTATATAGCCAGAGGTGCAAGTGGATCAGATGAAGGCTTAGAAAATGGGGCGCAGCTACACAGCTATGGTGAATCAGACCAGCACTAGTGGTGGTAATAGCTGCACAGAGTTTTTTCTTTATTTCATCTGTTATATATTTTCAGACAGAAAGTTTTAAAACCTACTCAGCACAACAGGTTAAATCTTTGTGGACAGCATCTTTATCAACCATTCCTAACTGCCAGTTAAAAGTTTTGACACCCCGGGGTCGGACAGGGCCTAGTTGCCTTCCTCATGTCTCTCCATTAATCTTAGAGTCCCAGACTAGAGCCTCCTTTAGTACCAGAATGATGTTTGTTACCTTCGTGATCATGCCTCTCTACTACAGATTATGTTTTTTACAGAAAAGCCAGAAGGAATTGTATTACACAACCAATTACAGTCATGGGTTTATTGCCACATTAGCTAACAGTAATAAACAGACCGGTCCTGTTCATAATTTTTATGGACAGGATTTCTAGGCGCAGCCAAGGACCGGAGGGGGTCTGGTTTGGGGAACAGCGGATCTCGTCCCTGCTTTTTGCGGATGA
>NW_015154279.1:4080-5666 GCF_000732505.1 Cyprinodon variegatus | reverse complement strand
AGGCGGCTGAAAACAGGGTTGCATGTGTCAAAAAGCTCCAAATCAGGCACACGATTTGCATAGCGCATTCTTTGAATTTAACAGTTCGAAAATCATGTGACCAAATTGAGACGCTCACTGAAATCCGAAATAAAACAAAGCATATTGTAACATACTTTAGAACCAGTACTACAACCAAAGAGAAGCTGGCACAAGTCCAGCTACAGATGGGAGGACCAGTGAAGAAATTAATGAATGAGGTGTCAACTAGATGGAACAGCACGTATTTAATGCTGGAACGCATGGCGGAACAGAAGGAGTCGGTGTTGGTATCACTTGCTTCTTTAAAAAGTGATATACCTCAGCTCACTACAAATATTTATAAAATCATAGAGACACTCCGTGTGCTTGCTCCATTTAATCAAGCAACAGAGGAGCTGTCTGAGGAAAAAAAGAGTGTCTGGATCGCAATGCATTAAGTATAACCACAGAAACCGCAATTAATCTTGTGGAAAACCTAAAAAGAAGACTGCTAGAAACTATGTGCAACCTGGAGTCATTAAGTGTAATGACAATGGCAACACTGCTGGACCCTCAGTTCAAGACCATGGCATCCTTAAGTGCATCAAAAGCCAACGATGCAGTGAAAAGACTAAAATCAGAGTGTGCGGCAGTAATGAGAAATGCTATACCAACACAAATGGAAGATGCCCAAGCTGGCCCTTCAACTCAACCATCTGATTCCAATCCAGGTATGTATGATTCTTAATTGTGTTAATTTGTATTTGAATGTTCATGCAAATCACTCCATGTGAATACAATGAATTAGTATCACAGATGCATTTTATTGTTTCCTCAGATGACAATCTGTGGCACCAGCTGGACATGGAAGTCAAGGAGAGCAAGGCCAATTCAAATGTCACCACCGATGCTATTATCGAGGTACAAAGATACATCTCTGAGGAGAACACACCAAGATCACAGGATCCACTACAATACTGGAAAGTGCAAAGACTAAATTATCCTACATTGTACAAACTTGCAATGATATTTTTATGCACACCGTCATCTTCAGTGCCCTGTGAAAGGGTGTTCTCAAAAGCAGGAGAAATAGTTTGTAAGGGGCGCAATCGCCTTGGCCCAAAGATGTCTAAATAAAAATGTGTGAATGAACCTTGTTCAGTCTGTTTCCAGTCTTTATTGAAGTTGCCTGCAATTACTTTTTATATCCAGCAGATGTCGCCATTCAGTGATACAGCAACACAGTTTCAACACAGTGTTGACACAGTTTGGGAAATGTGCCATACACCCAATGGGGCCTCATCTGCCTATCACTAGTGTCCTGCTAACATGCAGACTGGATATTAAACTTCTCCTGACAACAAGTCTGAGCTAACTCACTTCCACATCAGCTACCTGCTCCTCCTTTCCTATCTCCTCATCCAAACTCTCTCCTTCTGCTGTTTTTTTCTTTTTTCCTTCACACCTGTGCTGCCTTCACAGACCGTACTACTGTAGGAAAATAAAACGTTCACTGGCAATTCCCCACAAAATAAAGATAACTTATTTTTAAAAATGCAAACATATTTCTAATAAATGTATGTGAA
>NW_015154279.1:0-1439 GCF_000732505.1 Cyprinodon variegatus | reverse complement strand
AGTTTCAGTTATTAAATAAATTTTATTCACTGATCCAACACCTTATCCATTCCTTCGATAAAAAGCATCTCCTCAGTCGAATCATACTCGGAATCAGTACTTCCGTCCGATGAAGCTGAAATAATCTCCAGGGCCTTTTCTACGGAGTAGGCCGTCTTTTTTCGGGCCTTAGACATTGTAGCAAATATGCGTCCAAACCTCTGTAAACCTCTGCGTTGTTACAAGCAGCTCTTCTTGCGCTTCAGAACTCAGGTCTCAGCTGTTTCCCTTTCTGTTACACACACTGATAAAACAGCTGTCCTTTATGCTACATAGACTCCCGTACCCTCATTGGAAAGCTTATTTCATTGGCTACAAAGTCCAACAGTCTCATTGATCATAATCAATAACAGCGGGGCATTGTGTGACGTTATAGCCATCTTCTCTGTGTGTAATTTACTGACAGACAAGCAGCACTTAGGAGATTTCAGGGAGTGTACCGGACTCAAATCGAGTTATAGAAAGATGCGGACACTTTTGTGTTGTAGCTAAGAAGATGAGGTGAAGAAACATACCCAACACTGCCGGCAAACTATTGAGTAAGCAGGTCATATTAGAAATATGGGCAGCAGTAGTCATGACCAGCCAGCTTTTCTGATGTCACCAACCTGATGTTAGGTGGCGATTTAATCATCATGGAATATTTTTCTTACAAATATGATGCATTACTTTTAATCTGTGGACCCTTATGGAAAAATGGAGTATACACAATTGAAGATTGGATTTATAAAACAGCTTCTGGACGCCTTCATAGGTATGTTGTTGTGTCTGCTTTGAATGTTTATATTTTCCCATGCTGCTATATTTATGTTATTTTTGCTTTGGTGCTTGCTGTGTTCATAAAGTGAACCTGGTGGTTGAATTGTGGAGAGTCTATGCTTTCCAATGATGTTTAACATGTCCATATTGGTAAACATTTTACTGGTGAAATTTCCATGCGCTCTGATTTATTACCTCTCTTAAAACGCTAAGGATTTTAAGAGGTTAAGGCTTTTATTGTCGTCTTCTTAAACATTATTTTTTATTATAATTGTTCTAACATGTTTATGGTTCTGGTTCTATTCCAGAGGAACCAAACAGCATTCTAGATGTAAAGATATAGATAGGTAGGAAATAAGAAATAAAGCCATCTTATCTCGTCTTAGCATCCAAATCTTTCCCAAATCAAACTGAAACATCATTACTCAACATAATTTCAATAGGTCTGCTCAACTTTTTCCATCACAACAAAACATTTTCAGATTTGAACAAGAAAATAAAGTTCAATATTTGATGATGTTGATGATGTTTGAATAAACAGAGAAAATCACCTCAGTTTCTTCACTTTGCAGATTGAACTCTTCAGTATCTTACACAGATGCTTCATTCCAGAGTCTCCAAAGGTTTTCTCTCCACTGATC
>NW_015154278.1:4221-5667 GCF_000732505.1 Cyprinodon variegatus | reverse complement strand
CTGATTGGACGTTCGTTTGGTGAACGGCTCTAAATCTTTTTCTTTGAAAGAAATGTACCTGCTAATTCAATTTCTTTCTGAAGCTATCCACAAGTGGTCTTTGGCTCCTGGAAAACTTTTCTGATAATTGTTTTCACTCCTCTGTCAGAAACCTTGCGAGGAGCACTTGGTGGTGGTTGTTCTGTTAACTTCTGGATTCTGGCCCCAACAGTGAACTGAAACATTCAGAGGTTAAGAATTCAATTTGCATGTTTTTCAAGCCATTACAAGGCTTTTGTTTGGCTATTTATAAAGCCTGGAACTCAACGCTAACCCAGAAATTTTGAATTGAGAAAGCTTCCCGGGTGGGAAGCGAAATGTCTTCAAACTTGGAAAAAAAAAGTTCAGTGGTTTGTTTTTTAACATTGCATTGCAATCTTTAAGGTTGCGAAGGTCTTGAGAAAGCTCTTTACATTTACCCATCATGAGGTGTTTCTTGTGCCATACCAGAGACAGCTTTTTAAAGGCCATCATTTGGGACTGAACCAGCTGATATTAATTTGCACTGAGAAGCGTCAGGATTGCTTTCTAATTACTGAGAGGTTTTTTTTTTTTTATTCTTTATTTCGAACATTTAAGAGAAAAACAAATAAAACAATGTTTAAAAACATTGGAGAGAAAAACAACAAACAAGGTACCCTTCTTTCCTAAATTAATATGCCTCTATTACATGTGGGAAAAGGAGTAGGAAGAAGTAAAACATATGTACTCCTACCCATTTAATTCTTGTATTTCTTTAATTTACAATATTTATAATTATATTGCTATGTATATCTATATAAATACATACCTACCTACACATATACATACATAAATATGTATACACATATACCTTCATACATATATACAAATTAACAAAACAAAAAACACAAACAAAACTTTCTACAATGCTTCTCTATACCTTTTGAAAATAATTTCTTTGTACATTTTTTTGAAAACGAATATGTTTGGGCATTACTTTAGGTTCTCATTTAGTTTGTTCCACAATTTAACTCCGCAAATTGATAAACATAATCTTTTTCTTGTTGTTCCACATCTATTAGTCTTAAAATTTCCCCTTCCCCTTAAATCGTAACCTACCTCCCTTTCAGAGAACATCTGAACATGAATACTGCAATTTGGTATTCTATTAAATCCTGGTATTTTAGCCATTTAGATTTTAGAAATAATGCGTTTGTATGATCCCAAAGTCCAGCGTTGTGAATGATTCTTATTACTCTTTTTTGCATTATGACTAGTGGCTGTAGTGAGTGTTGATAAGTGTTTTCCCAAACCTCTACACAGTAATTCAATGTTTTAGCTGGTGTCTTGGCTTTCTATGGATTATTACAGATAACTGGTGAAAATGTCATGTGATTATCACCTAGAAATATGCTTACAGAGAAAAATGTGTGTTTGTGTGTTTAT
>NW_015154278.1:0-2208 GCF_000732505.1 Cyprinodon variegatus | reverse complement strand
TTTGTATACAGACTCCTTGGTCAATACTTTGTAGAAACACCTTTCTTTGCATTTGCAGTTGGAATTCTTTGGGGTATGTCTGTACCAGCTCTGCACATCAAAAGACAGACCCCCCCTCCCTCCATTCTTCTTTGCAAAACAGCTCAAGCTCAGTCTCATGGGGTGGAGAGCATCTGTGAACATTGATTTTCAACTCTTACCCCACAGATTCTCAGCTGGACTTAGGTCTGAAGTTGAGTCATTCCAATACATGAATATGCTTTGAAGTAAACCAGTTTATTGTACCACTGGCTGTATGTTTGGAGTAAGCGTGCATGTGGTGCTGGAAGGTGAACCTCCTAAACAGGTTCTGCAGTTTTTTTTCCAGGTCCTACCCTACATTATGCTCATCTGACATTGCTCTCAACTTTGCCCAGATTTCCTGCCCCTTCTGGAGAAAAGAATCCATACATTGTGATGCTGCAATTAGCATTTTATCAAGGTTATGGCTGTGCACTGTGATATGGGACTTACTGTACTGCTATTAACACAATAAAATCAATAGTGTTAACTAATAACTGAAAATATCAAATGTTTTTCTTAGTAAATATATATTAATTATGGATTCTGATTTAAAAATACACTTTGAAAATGCTCACATTGTAAGTCTGTAATAGAGTTAAAACATTTGACAACCTTGGTGTTTCTTTTTGTTTATTATTATGTCATTTTTGCCATTATAGAACTGACAATTGATGTCCAGGTACTGGATAATAGCCCAACAGATTGGCTCTCACAATTGGACCATTGCTTCTGTACCCATAAGGTTACACTTGATAACTGTGTATAAAACTTAATTAGAACTGACTTTGGGATTCATTAATTCAATGGACATAGAGATGGCAAGCTTTGGGAACCTACTAGCCCTAAGTTGCTAACTGGTCAGCAAGATGCTTCCTACAGACAGACCACAACCAAACTTGCTTGCGAACCTCCCGCCCCCTTGATAATCGACCAATCACATTCACTTCTTTCACTCGTGTAAATTCGGCCACCACTCGGGAGAATTCGGAAATGCAAACGTTGGAACAGCTGCTTCCCTACGACTTTAAGTATTACCAGTTTGACTTGCACCTTGTGTGATTCAGGCTGACAAGCCAGATTAAATGATTACAGGACAGACTCTACCTTGTCAGTAGATATGAAAATTCTTGTAGTCACCTGCAAGGCAAAAACAAGTTACATATTTGCATAAACAACATGCTTTACAGTTAAGGTCCCCAGATATAAATTTTTTGTATTTCTCATTACTAATGCCTTAATTTCCTTTACTGCCATGGCATCATCTGATGAGTTTGCCTTGAGTTATACCTTTACAAAAAATAGAAAAGATGGGTAAGATGAGCAGTTTCTTCTACCATCACACACTTATCTGTGAGAAGGAGACAGTTGCAGAAACACTGCGGAATCATGCAGTTGGTTGCTCTGAACAGTATTTCAGTCCCAACTATTGCCTGGGGAACTTTGTCAGGTCAGTGTCACACCTAAAACAGTTCAGTACGAGTGCTCTCACCGAGCAGTGTAGTGATCAGGAAAAATGTTGTTTTGCACACACCTCTGCCTCGAATCTGCTCAGAGATTCATCGACACTTGTCCCTTCCAGTATGTCAGGGATTTTACACATCACCATGGTTACTAATGTCCAATTGAATGCATTTCTTTGGTATTCTAAACATTTTTATATGTATTAAGGTGAAAAGGCCTGTATATTCAAAGTACATGAACATCTCCATCTCAGGGGTTAACATCTAATTTGTGTTATTGGAAATATAAAATCTAAGTCATAGGAATGAATTGAAATTGATGTTCTTTATTCAATTACCATAAGGGAGAACAGATACAGTCTTACCACTGTTCTACCTGTTCTGGTAACACAGGATTTCACTAAAACTTAAGAAGTACAGGGAGGGATTTTCAGAAACAAAGTAGACAGTTTTACAAAAACAGATGGTTTTTTGACATAACTGTAAGTCTGAAAGAGTCTAGCCTCTTACCAAAACATCTAAAAATGGAAAACCGCTTCTAAGGTATCAGCAAAAGAAAACCAAAATCTTGCTCTTTCTAGCAGGTGTTTTGCTTTGACAAATAATTGTTAAATTATCAACAAGCTCACAATCACAGTCATTAAATAAAGGCCTAACAGGAATAGAGTGTAAAATAATTTTTCCC
>NW_015154277.1:3605-5671 GCF_000732505.1 Cyprinodon variegatus | reverse complement strand
GCCATTTACCATTATTTGAAAGAACGTTTAAAGCTCTTGCACATTTCACTTCCACTTCACAATCATGTGATATTATGTCTAGGTTTGTCACAATTATTCTCAAAATTACACTAAAATGTATGTCTTCATTGTGATAACATATGGAAATCAGGAAATATAATATAATACTTTTACAATTCAAACATAAATAAGCCTTCTTCCTGATTCCTCCTGTCCTCACATTCTATATAGTAACCATTGTTGAACATTCCGGCTGCAGAAATATTTCTTAAATATGTGCAGAAAGCCAATCCTTGACCTCTGATTGACTCCTGTCTTACCTCACTTTGCAACGCCCCCTCCCAAACACACCCACAGAGTAAAAGGAGAAAGTTAAGATCTGACACATTTCTTAGGAATGCAAACTTTAGCCCCCCTTCGATCCATTCATGTGGAACTAAGTTAAAGTACAGTAGAGAGAAGAAGCAGGAAGAGCCATCGCTGGAGAACAGAAGCCCCATCCAGCCCTCATTAAAGTGCTTTTAAATCTTTGTGTAGACCACTGTAAATAATCTTGCATCACATTGACGGAACTTTAGCCTTAAGGTAATGCTGTTTCTTCTTACATCCTGCCCAGCCAGTCAGAAACCTTGGCTTTAAAGAGAACAAAGGCAAAGCAACCCCATTTCTTTTGATCTCTAGTTGCAGGAGCTGATATGACTCATCTAATCAGGAGTTCCCCTCTTCTCACAGTGTCCAGACTCTCCTATCAGCACTGCTCAATAATAAATAACTGTAGCTCCTTTTTCACAGCATCCCTCCATGAGAGACAGCACCAGAGAAGACACACAGCAGCGCCTCATCCAGCTGTGCAGCCCTACAGACAGCTGCTGGTGATGGCGATGCCCTGCAGAGGCTGCCTCGTCTCCAAACAGCCTGTGCATTGAGAGGAGGGTGTTACTGATCTATTACTGCGTTATTGCCAACCTGGTTCACTGGCCTATGTGATGTGCAGTCATTAGATCAGTCATTATTGGTGCGTTTTTTTTTAGAGCACTGCCCTGATTAGAAGCTATATTTAAAATAAAAGAGATTAGGAGGGAACATCTGTTTGGTAAGAAGGACATTTTAAATCGTCCTCCTCGTCGCTGCAGCAGTGAACTTAATTCCTATGAGGTCGTTTTTCCTCTCTGTCTGTTGGCAACGAGCCTCCACCCTAGTCCCATTACCATAAACACAACATTTCGATAACCAATATATATTTACTCACCTTCAGAGTTGTACCATATTCCTGATTTTACGCGTCTCGGTAGCAGTAAAGATGCGTGTGGCGCTGCTTTAAGGCGCGTCAGTCTGAGCCGACAGAGGCGCTCCTGCAGAGCAGAGCCTGGCTATTGTAGTGAGGTGGACCAGGGAAGCAGGCAGAATGGATGTACAAATCTCTCTAATGCACCGTAATGAGATTCATTTCACAGCAGGCCACAAGGGGTCGTTTTTTTAAAGAACGTTTTTTATGATGTCCTCCATGAAATAAGAAAAACTTTAAAAAATGTTCACTTTTAAATAACCCTAACATGGATTTCACCCTAACCAGTTTACCTTTTAAAAATCCAGTGTTTTAAAAACATATTTTCCACAAAAAAACATGTTAAATTGAAATATTAGATAGGAATTGCAAATTGTATCTATATGCAAATTGTAAAATATATTAAAATATATTTTAATATTTAAAAAACATATTTTCTTATATCTGATCATAAATCACACATTTAGAAAGGTTATTCCTCATCCTATTTCCATTTTCTTCTTCACCTTCTGTCAAATCCTTTCTGTAGTTTTTCTTTTCATTCAGCCTCTTCATTTACCCTTAAAGTTATGTGTTTGGTAGCTGAGCACACTGAAAACCCATTAAACCAAAAGTGCTCACTCCACAGATGATGGTTGGTCCACAGTAACCAGCTCCCTCGGTCATTTTGTGAGCCAAGTGTGGCAGTCTAACCAATGAGAGAGCTGGTAAAATCAGAGGAGCAACGTTGATCTATTTTACTGAATTTGTGCTCAGGGACCAGAATGTTAGTAATAATAAT
>NW_015154277.1:0-3305 GCF_000732505.1 Cyprinodon variegatus | reverse complement strand
ATTTTAATAATAATAATAATAATAATAATAATAATAATAATAATAATAATAATAATAATAATAATAATAATAATAATAGGATCTGTACGCCTCTAGGACTCTGAGGCGTGCAGGGAAGATTGTGGCTGATCCCTCGCACCACAGCCACAAACTAATTCAGTTACCTTTCTCTGGCCACAAGAACAGTTTTTTCTCATCCGCTACCAGCCTTATCAACAAGGCCCAAAGACCCCCATGACACAGACACTGCCTCTCTCCATCCCCTGTTCAGGACCTAGAACCTACACCAACCTAGCTAGTAGACCTCCTGTGTCACATTAATGCACAGCCTACTCTGCATATAGTACATATCTACGTACTATATATTGCATATAGTATATTGCATGTGGTATATTGTATATAACAATAGACCCTGTATTCTGTATATATTTCTAATTTGTCTGCACGCACCATCAACACCAAATCAAATTCCTTGTAAGCGCAAATCTACTTGGAAATAAACTTGATTCTGATTCTAATGCTACAGTTATTTTTAAATAAATTTGAAAATTATTGAAGGGGTGTTTACTTCCTTAACTCAGTTACACATATTCAACTTCCCTATACTTCCCTATTACAAGGCAAATTCACATTTTACAAGTCTTCATAGTTATTAATAAAATATATTTTTTGTGCTTTTTAGATTTCATAGTAATGATTTTATTTCTAGTGCCAGAATAAAAACAATCTGAAATATATTTCAAAAGAAATCTTGGCCACGTGGGTAAACTTAAGAATTATCTTGCATATCTTTTTAAACTGAGATCAGTTTATTTAAACAGCCATTTCACAACAAATATCAATTCCAAACATTTTCTAAGACAAACAGAAACCAACTCAGTTTGAACAAATGAATTGATATCATCGATGTTGTTATTCTGGAATTATTTTTTTCTACAGGAAGTGTATATCTGATGATGATTAGACAGCTATGAGTAGTTTTCATACAGGTCTTGGTTTGGAAGTTCTAACACTATCACCTTTTACAGACCATCAAGGAAGAAACATTTTCACATTGATTTCCTAGGTAGCATCTCTGATTTGAGGAACATTATGAATAGCTTCTAAACTATGTAAACTTCCATATGAAGGTCACTACAAACGATATTCAGCCTGGTGGAAGAAAAAAAAAAAGGAAGAAAAAGTATATATATATATATATATATATATAAACATTAAAAACATGACTAAGCAATTCATCAAAGTGCTCTGTTTCAATGTATTACCCACTACTGATGGCACTTTTAGTGTGTAGTATTTGACTAATAACATTAAAATGAATGTAAAAAAAATTTGTTTAATACAATAAAAAAAAAAAAAAAAAAACTTTATTGGATTAAATGATTAAGTGACGTCCTGTAATATTCTCATCCAGGAGATGGCAATGTTACTACTAACAATCAAAGAAACACTAGTGTTGTTTCATAACATAATACCAGTCCCTCAGTCTCCCTGGGTCAAAAAAAAAAAAAACTTGCATAAAAAAATTATGTGAGAAATGGAGAAGAACTAACCGGGAAAAACAGAAAAATGGCTCCAATTTACAGTTTTTACAGTTGATATAAATTTAAAAGTTATATTAACTGTATCTGCCCCAAATAATTTATTTAGATTTTAAAGTATTTTCATTTAACACATTTTAATCCTGATAGGTAGAAACACAAATCTCAAAAAGGTTAATCAAAATCTGTAAAGATAATACCAGAATTATATGATTAAATAGGAGTAAAGTAAATTAACACAGAAAAATATAATGATATTAAATAAATAAGGTTATTATTATGAGAATGAATAAATTAATAAGGTAATTAAATACATATGTATTTCTTATTGTATACTTTAATTTCTGTTTAAATAAATTTTTTTATGTATTGTTTGCCCATTTAATGTATTTATTAAATATTCATTTATTTCTGTACTCATCTGTAATTATGTTAGATTCAGTCCTGAATAGCGGGGCCTGGAGATCCTGCAGGACAAAATCCTAACAGACATTGTCTGAGACCATTTGTAGTTTTAATTAAAGAAAGATAAACCTAAAGCAATTCTGAGACTTTTGGCAAATGTAGATACTTTAAATCTACGTCTATGTCTTACTGTACTGCTGCCTCTTGGCCAGGTCTCCCTCGAAAAAGAGATTTTATCTCAAGGGACTTCCTGGTAAAGGTGAAAAAAAAATTGTAAAAATCGGTATGATGCCAGCTCTTTGTCTATTCTTTATCTACATTCTTGCAGCATCGTTTTGTGATGATAAAAGGCTTTGTCTCTTTTCAAAGTATTGATTTTTTGTTTTTTCTGTGTGCAGATTTGTGTAGTAGAGCATCCATAACCTTGATATCTTGATTCCAAATCTTTTTTTTTTTATCTACTAATAACAAAAATGTGAACAGATCCACCAAGAGCTATCAAATGTATATATTAAATCATATGAAAAGTAAAAAAAAAAAAAGTTTTTTCCTCAGGGCAAATGTGGGGAGCTGAAAAGTAGAAGGATCATTAAAAATATTTTTTATTTAAATATGTTTAAATGTCGAGTTAAAATAATGTAAACATAATAAACTGAGCTTATAGTACATTTGTTTAAAACAATGTCAAAAATAGACAAGTTAAACTTCAACATTTGCTTACAAAACAAACTAAGATCTGCAGCAACATAAGTACATTTAATTTGACATGTTCTTCTTGGGAAGAAAACTGTTAACTCACTCACTGATGTTTAATTTATTTTGCTGACAATAAAGAGAGCAAAAAAAAAAGAAGTTAAATTATCGTAATTTGATAATTTATTCTCCAAAAACAATCTAATAACGACACATTTTTTTAAATTAGAAAAATATTGTTGTAATATTAATTTCACTTTCTATTATCAATAGTTGTTTAAAATATTTGCTTTACTTTTTGGCCTCCATTACAATAGAATATGCAATTGAAATATTTTGTTAAGAAACTTATAGTTCATAAAAGGCCATTCTTTAACCCTCCAATCCTACACTTTTTTTTTTCTCAGACACTGTGGCCTATTGTCTTATTTAAAGAAAACTCTTGTTAATATAAACCTACTTGGAAATTCCTTATAGATTTAGTGACTTGCCATTTGTGCCATCTTCCCTCAAACATCCAGCACATTGTTAAGATAGGAAATATAACTGGCTGCAAGTCGCAGGATTTCAATTTTGGACAGCTTTTTATCAGGTGGGAGAGTCGGCAGGAGTCTTCTTAGCTCTGCAAAGGCCACATTAAAGGCCACGACACGGACACGCTCCCTA
>NW_015154276.1:4713-5674 GCF_000732505.1 Cyprinodon variegatus | reverse complement strand
GCAGTCAGAGCCACCGAGGGGGAGACATGCCTCCAATCACAGTGCTGCTGTAACAGATGCTTATTCACTCATTTTGGGCCATGTTCATATGCCGGTTGTGCTATTTCCAGGTAAGCGGCTCCTCCATAGATGACTCCTCCCCCAGCCGGTGTCAGATGTCTGTCCTGCTGTCGGAGGCATTCCAGGCCATGAGGGCCGAGCTGGACTCTCTGCCGCTGAGCACGCCCAGCATGCAGGGACTGGAAGGAGGACTGGGAGGAGTGGGAGAGGTGAAGACTGCAGCTCTACTCGAGGAGTACTCGCTGCTCCTCCTACAGGCTGTTCACAGGAAGGTCAGCACCTCCCCCTGAGCTCCGTATGCTGACATGCTCCTCTTCATGGGGATCCTGCTCTTCTTTGCTTCTTTCCAATAACCTGCAGAAGGAGCTTCTTTTACCTCCAGTTCACCGACTGTTCGTCCAGCACTCCTTTCCCTGAATATTGACACAGAAAGCACAGCGGGGCTCCGTGTTTGCACTAGTTTCCACGGTGACCAGGGGAGATGGGCTTCTGCAGACCTCACCCTCTGGCTTGTGAAAGACAACTCTACCTCCAGATATCCAGCTGTCCCCAGAATCCACGTCAGACTGTGTTTTGGAAGCGTTTTAGATGATTTTAGAAGAACACTCAACATTCTGTAAAAGCTTCAGATGTAATGATGGAGAGACGTAAGCCAGCGATCAAAGAGCAATACTCTGTAAAGACACGGAAATGATCCCGCATCAGCATCCCAGGATTTCTGCAAGTGATCAAAAACACTCTTTATTGTGTTGGTGGGCTGTTACACTACTGAACTCTGACCCAAACTGGCTGCCATGTCGTCCTGATCTGAGCCTTAAAGCACCTCTTATTGCAGACACTACAGGATTGGCGGGGGTCGTTTGGGGGACGTTTTTGAGTCCTGCTTCCAGTTGTTTTTTTT
>NW_015154276.1:0-1362 GCF_000732505.1 Cyprinodon variegatus | reverse complement strand
GGAGGAATTTTGGAAGAGTTTGGCAATGGATTCAAACAGGTCCAGCCTTTTCCCCCTTTTACCTCCCGAATGCTCAATCCCCTAGCAACCATTACAGTTGACACACAAAGCAGGTAAAGAGGAGCTTCAGCAGCAGTACCGTTGTCTCTGATATCAGATCCAGATTCGGCGTCATTTCCCTTTTTCCTCTGAGCACAGAGCAGCAAGCTTGCTTGGACTCACAATGAATCCTGGGATACCGAAGGCTATGGAGAATGCAGCGGACCCATCCTTCAAAATGGGCTAAAAGAAGGATGCATGTCACTACCCGATCCATACCATCAGCTCATTTGGGCAACCAGATGTACATTTTTTTTCCCAAGCTTTTATTTTCATTCCACTGTCACAAGCACTGAGCAAGAAATGAATTATCTGCATTTAATCTCCTTGGGGAGCAGTGGGCTGCCATTGTGCAGCGCCCAAGGAGCAGTGTGGGGTTAAGGGTCATTCTCTCAGGGACTCAGAGTGGCAGTCCATAGGAGTGGGGCTCGAACTCAGAACCTCTGGATTCCAAACTCTATGCTCTAACCACTGGGCCACCACTCCCCATTTTGCCCTCGATTTTGCTTTGTAAATTAGACCTAAATTATGCCCCCCCCCCCCAAAAAGCAAGCGTACTGTTAAAGATAGGCACTCTGTGTCTACACCTTCTTTTTCCTAAGAAAGAGATCACTCGGGACAAACTCTTTAAATAACACTTCATAACGTATATGTATTAAATAACCAGGAGACATGACAACAGATTTTCATTGAAACTGTAATCTTAGTCAGATCAGAGAAGTTGCTTAGAGTTACAGAAGGCAGCTGCTTACCAACCGGGCTCCTCTCTCAGGAAGTGGCGATTAACAGCTGAAGAGGCATTTTATACATCTCCAGTCTGCCACATCATCACATTATTACATCATACACGTCAGCAGATAAGGAGACATCCATGGCTCCACCCTTCAGGCTCCATCATTTAGGTATTTTTAACAAAATAAAATCAAGGACGACCCGGATGTATATCTGGATGCTCATGCGCAAATGAGCTGATGGCGCCGGCAGATCTTTCTTCTGGGACGGATCCGGTAGTGACCAGTGTTGGGCATGTTACTTTGAAAAAGTAATTAGTTATAGTTACTTCTCCCAAAAAGTAATTGAGTTACTGAGTTATTCCACAATAAAAGTAATTAGTTACTACTGTAGTAAAAGTCACTATTGCATTACTTTTGCGTTTCTCGCCCCCGTAACCCTCACCACCCGGCCCCCACCTTCAGCTGTGTGTTTCCAAAGCCAGCTGAATACAGCAGACGACAAAGACAAGAACCTGCAGAGAGTTTTGCA
>NW_015154275.1:4690-5675 GCF_000732505.1 Cyprinodon variegatus | reverse complement strand
GAGTAATGAGTGGGTAATGCTATGTTCACACCTCATGCGATTGAAGCAGGTATTTTTTAATATAACTAACTTCAGCGTGTTTGACCATCCAATCACAGACGTGATTCAGTGGCGCATTAGATGTTTGTAAAGTGAACTTCCCTGGAGAGACAGCGTGACTGCCAACGCCACAAAAAAAGACGGTGGGCCAATCAGGAGCTTGTGGGCGGGGAGGTGGGCTTAGCTTGAGCTGCAGTTTCCTCTTGGTCCAAGTGCTCAACAACTGTCTGTTTGCTGTGGTGTAACACTGTTTTCAGACAGTAAAACTGCACGGGACAATAACGGGGGTTTAAAAAAGTGCAGGGGACACATCCCTCTTGCCCCCCCCCCACCAAAGTTACATCCATGTTGCATCTGACCTTAATGCAGGCATCCCCAAACTCGGTCCTCAAGGCCCCCTGTCCTGCAGGTTTTAGAGGTTTCTCTGCTTCAGCACAGCTGGTTATAATGATTGCAGCAGACCAAAAGCCTGTTAATCAGCTTTCAATTAAAATCAGCTGTGCTGGAGCAAGGAAATCTCTAAAACCTGCAGGACAGGGGGCCTTGAGGACCGAGTTTGGGGATGCCTGCTTAATGTATACAAGCATCAACAACAAAGCAGAAGATGCTTCTTTGCTGCCCAATGCACGTCCGGTGTGAACGTAGCATTACAGTAGAGAAGCTGCAGAGAGGTATATTAAAATACGACTGTTTCCTGGTCTGGAACCTGGGCTGTCAGGGTTTTGGAGGACAAACAAATTTGTCTGGATTCTTATAAAGAGGAGCTGCACCATCGAAAATGGGATGGATGCCGTCTCTCTGAATCTGTCCATGCTTTCCCCAAAAAGATTGCCAATTAATAATGTAGCCCACATTGTTTTCACAACACCACCTAAACAACCAGCGGTTGAATGACGATATGCAGATAAACATGTCACCACTGGTCAGATCAGGTACAGGACAAAAG
>NW_015154275.1:0-1111 GCF_000732505.1 Cyprinodon variegatus | reverse complement strand
GAAAAAATTACTCATCTAGGTTTTGTTTTTTCCAGTGAACAAGGTGCAGGTCAAGAACTTTCATGATTAGCAAGCATGAGGTGACAGTGAAGAGAAAAAACTCCCCTTGGGAAGTAATCTCTGGCAGAACCATGCTCGACATGGTGGTCTTCTGCTAGATCGGCTTGTCTTCTGAAAGCAGTACAAGACCATGGAATTACTTCAATAGGGGCAAGGCAGCTGCATCAAGAATGAGCCAGATGGGGCTTTCAGGGTTGGAGGAGAAGGGGATGGAGTAGTCAAAGTCATTCAACTCAGATGACTGTCAGGTAGTAGGCTGAACTGATTTTAAAGTCTTTTAAGTTAGACTCTGGATGCTGATTGGATTACGAGGTGGTGCAGCTGAATGCTAATTGGCTGTTTCACAGATGGATGAGCCTCTGATTGCATGAAGGGCAGTGATCCAGTTTATTCAGTTGAACTTCCACCTAGGATTCATTTTTTAAATGGCTTGACTGAAATGCAGATGCACATTTTGTTAAATTCTATCTTTATAGAGTGTCACCTCCAAAATGTTGTGAACTTTTATAAATAAATCAACACTCTACCTACAGTAACAAGATGGACAGATTTAAAGAAAAGTGAAAGAAAACTCATCCAAAAAGAATTGTAAGCCACATGAAGAGGTCCTGCAGAAGACAGAGCTATCAATGAGTAGGAAGAGCACAGTTCAAGCCCCACCTGTAAGGCAAATCTCTTCATAAACACTGATATTTTATTTATGTGAAGGCGTTCACTCCAAAGGTTTAAGTTTTAGAGTACACAA
Organism: Cyprinodon variegatus; assembly: GCF_000732505.1. Taxonomy (NCBI): domain Eukaryota; kingdom Metazoa; phylum Chordata; class Actinopteri; order Cyprinodontiformes; family Cyprinodontidae; genus Cyprinodon; species Cyprinodon variegatus. The sequence continues at coordinate 306 of NW_015154275.1, read as the reverse complement.
GAAAAATTATATTCGTCCAAGTATGGTTAACCTCAGAGAAAAATAGTCTAAAATAAACTTTTTAAGCTGTATAAAGATTATTTAGGTAAGCAATGACTTATTCAATAAAATAAAACCTCACTAATATACTCTAAATAAATGTAAAATTCTAGTATTAAAGATATTAGATTCCATTAAGTTATTCTTCCATTTTAAGGATTGCTAAGTACAGCATTTAATTTTTTAATTGTGAACACTTTAAGTTTTGGTAAAAAAACAAACAAAACAAAAACAAAAAAACAAAAGCAAAATACTTTAGTATCTAAG
>NW_015154274.1:4465-5680 GCF_000732505.1 Cyprinodon variegatus | reverse complement strand
TATAATAATGACAAAAGTATCTTATCTGAATAAACTCCTTATTAATCACTGCTGGACTAAAACAGGAATGAATTGCCTCCTATCTATCATGCTGGATGTCTAATCTCTCATTTTATTAAAAGGCTGATGTCTCCCCCGTCTACCCGCCCGACTCTAATTGATGTGGTTAAAAGAAATTACTACACTCCAAGTCCGTCGTGGCTGGTGTTAACATGTATCATAAAATGTGAAAACATAATAAAACACTCAGATCTATCCATTAGGAATGCTTTAATTTCCGCAGTGGCAGGCGAGTGGCAGCCAGGGCTGACCGACTAGCAGCCGTCAGCGAGGCTTTAGCCTCCATAAACTACCTGATTGACAGGGTGATTTGTGACTGACTGGATAGACGAAAGGCTGCTTTCAACCTGTACACAAGCATGGGCGCGCCGCCGCTGTGCGCATGTGGCGTCGGTTCCTATTGCAGCCGTGGCTGGAGAGAAATGGAGCGCCTGTGAGGGCCCATTCCTCTTGCCAAGCTGCCTGAGCCTTACTTACCCTAATGATGTATAATAGCCTGCAACTACACTTAACCTGAGTATTACTGTGGCAAAGACTGAGTGGAGGAGGCACAAACACACACTCTCTCTCACACTAAAAGAAAGTCTAGTTATATCAGGACTCTGTTTACTACAATGGAAAAGTAAACAAGGCTCCTTTATAAGCTCCTACTTTTAATGCGAAAATCCTACATCCATTGGGGTTAACTGATTATATGAAGACTAGAGCACTAGCGCTGCCCCAGCATGCTGTGCACTGCTGGTCAGCTTGCTCCCACTCATTTTCTCTGGGCAATGTTGTCGTATCATGGAAATCTACTCCCATTCTTAAAAAATTCAACAAAACTCCCCCAGACTGGAAGCAAGCTACCATTTAAAAAGCATTTTTTTCTCCTAACTGGGTTTTCTAATGTTTCCCTCCTCCAGCTTTCTGTTTCTAGAATCTCAAATGTGTGACTTTTCTTTACAGAAAAACCTTGTTAGACTTAAAACTTTATTGTCATTTTGTATACGCAGAGTGTAAACAAAACAAAATTTCCTTGCATACAGCTTACGACAGAGTGATGAGATTGCAGATGGAGATAAACATCCATCCATCCATCCATCCATCCATCCATCCATCCATCCATCCATCCATCCATCCATCCATCCATCCATCCATCCATCCATCCATCCA
>NW_015154274.1:0-2618 GCF_000732505.1 Cyprinodon variegatus | reverse complement strand
CATCCATCCATCCATCCATCCATCCATCCATCCATCCATCCATCCATCCATCCATCCATCCATCCATCCATCCATCCATCCATCCATCCATCTTAGACTACTAAGCAGAGATGCCCAGACTTCCTGATCAACACACACCTCCTCCAGCTGTTCGGGGGGCATCTCGAGGGGACACCAGGCCAGCTCAGAGACATAGTCCCTTCAGCGTGTCCTGGGCCTTCCACCAGGCCTCCTCCCAATAGGACATGCCTATAATACCTCCTGAGGAAGGCAACCAGGAGGTATATGGGTATAGATGCCAGAGTCAACTCAGCTGCCTCCTTTCGACGTGAAGGAGCAACGACTCCACTCCGAGCACCTCCCAGGTAACTGAGCTTCTTACCCAAAATCGAAGGGTGCGCCCAGCCACCATGCATAGAAAACTAATTTCGGCCGCTTATATTTGCGAACTTGTCCTTTCAGTCATTACTCAGATCCCATTAGAACTCTGATAAAATTCCCGTATATAAACTGCAGCAGTGATCAGAAAGTAAGTAAAGTAAAAATAGTATAAAATAATTGTGCAAAAGGGCTGGAAACACGTGAATGTTTTGATCCTAAATTTTCCTGCAGGGAGATGAACATCGACGTCAGGCTGACGTCTTCAGCACAGATTTTCTTTCATGGTTAAATTGTATTTAGTTCCTCTAATCTTAATTTTTCATCATTCATTCACAGCGTTTTACATCTCACAAAAAGTTTAATATCATTCTTATCGGACCAGAGCATCTTCCTCTATGTGCTTTCTTATATTCTTTTATTTCGTTCTCCACTCTGCTACACTTGTTCCTCCTCTCTAGGGTCGACAGTTTAAAGACATTTCTGGGAAAAATGTGAGGGGTGTCGGTACGGAAACCAAAGAGGCGGGGCTAAAAACTCTTAAAGCAGTTTAATGACTCTTTTCCTTTTCCAAAAAGAGAAATTAGACTGTCAGAGGAATGATACAGAACAACTGTGATATTTTTATTCAAGATGATTATCATGCTGTGAGAATCTCATTGCAACCCAAGCATTCCTGACACACTTGGAAATGAAAGACCCTCAAATCCCTCTCCATCAAATCACGTCTTCATGAAGGACGACAGCTGTATCCCGGTTTTCTCTCTGATCCCTCACTCACACTTCACTCTGCTGCTGACTCACTCTGTGGCTGTAATCTAAACGATACAAGCAGTTAGCATGCTGCATCTGTTGTCTCCTAATTAAACTCATTCTACAGGATGCCTGATTGTATTCATACATGCGATAGGAGAGTCGGGTCCTTTAACCCCTTTTTCATTAATTAGTGTTGATGAAACACCCTGGAACATGTACCTGATAAGTGACTGAATGAGTGGGTATGAGTGCGTGCAGGCGTGCGTGTGCAAGACAGTTCGGAGACAGTGGAGAAACAGTAAATGACAGAGTCACGTGAGGCGGCTACTGTATGAAACCTCAGATCTAATCAATAGGAGCGAGGAGGACGCCAGGCGCCAGCCAGAGGGTCACCACTCATCACTCAGGTCAGCGGCGAGCACACACATACACACGCATGCAAAAGAAGGGCACTGCGCAGGGCGGCATTACCAGACGGGACTATGAGGCAGCAGAAGACGGGTCAGAGAGAGGTTGAAGTACATAGCAACGGAGAGGGAGCTGGATCGATGGGAGAGATTGAAGGAGGTCCGTAATGCCGGAGGAGTCACGGATGCCCAAAGCGGAGCTGAGCAGAGCTGGGAGGCGGGTCAGGGAGGTTAAAACGGCCTCACAATGGCAGGATGAGGCACTGACAGGCCGTAAAAGAGGTGAGGGGATGGCGAGATTGAGCGATTTTAATGCAGAGAGAGGCTGGATTCGATCGTGCTGGAGAGTCAAGAGTGGATTCCATGTAAGATTACCAGGCTGATAAAACATGTGGTGGTTCACTCATTTGACAAAAACTGCAAGCTTTTTAGGAGAGAATTTGCAACAGGAGACAGTCTGCTAGGGATGGAAATGGGGCAGCTCCAAAATCGCAGCTTGTGTTTGTGTGTGCCCTGTCGCCGCAGTAAAGAGACACCGGCGGAGAGATGGACAGGGCTTGGTGGCATTTAGCCCTGCTCTATAATGACACTGAAAGCTGGGGAGGAGACACAGGCAACGTTATTGAATTATTGAAGGTGCACAGAGAGGTATAAATCTGCTGCGGCGATTCCATTGCCGCTGTAACACACACAGAGGCCACATGCAGTGTGGGTGGCGTGACGATTGCAGACTTTGACTCGCTGACCTTGAGGTTGTTAAAACAAGCTCTCCGTCAGCTTTTCTGCAAAATATGTTTACCTCGTGAGAAAGGAGAGAGAGGGAGAGACAGACAGAGGGAGAGAGTGGGGGAGACGAAGAGTGAAGGAGTGCGTGTGCAGTGCTGACATCGCCGGAATAAACACAGCGACTCCATCAATTCTTTAGGATTGTGAGGAGAAATAAAGAAGCAGAGACGGCGGCAAGGAGGGGAAACAGAGAAAGTACTAACCAGGGGAGGGGGGGGTTACAGTTCATAGAATTGTGCATGAATTAAAGTCTAAACACTCCAATACCAGGAAACCAGAAAGCAAACACAA
>NW_015154273.1:4600-5683 GCF_000732505.1 Cyprinodon variegatus | reverse complement strand
CCGCTGGTTTTATCAATAAACCTGTTCAAACCTTTGCCTTGCTCTCTGAGTGGTTTACCGCATTTTGGGTCAGACCTCTAAACACATCATGACATTGTTGCTGCTTTGTCTGTCAAAGGCATTTATTAAATAGACTTTACCAACTTACTGATTTATAAAAAAGAGTTTTTCATGAAATGAACCAAATGACTTAAAAAGCTCAACAGGCGGAAAATGAAGGCCTGCTTCTGTTGTGGAAACTCCTCTAGAAGCCCGGAAAATAATTTTACTGAGAAGAATCCTTCATAAAATGAAGAACATCACAGTGAACATCCTCCTCATGAGCGTCTTCAGTCAGAAGCGCTGCAACACAGACCACTACAGGAGATCCTTCCGAACTGCAGCCATCTGTCACATGCAGCGCTGCAGATTAGTTCAGTTGTTTTTTTGAACGTCCTGTTTTATTTTGGTGCACTGATTTCTGTTCTCATTTCAGACTACTTCACTTCCTGGGATTCCCCTTTAAAGATGTAATGAAATCATATTTAAATGTGAAATCATTCTGGCTTAAACATGTATATAATTAAAATTTAGAAAATGTATATATATATATATATATATATATATATATATATATATATATATATATATATATATATATATATATATCCTGTCTTATAATCTTTTTATTTTTTTTCCCCGTTATCTTATGCAGGCCAGTTAATTATACATCAGCCTGTACACCTAAATTCGGCCAATCATATATCAACGGTCATCTGTCAATCAATTTTTTCGGTCACAGCATCTTGATTCATATGTAGCAGCTGATATACGCAACGGTTGAAATAAGCAATAAGAATCATTTATTTTTCCTATTGAGTTCCGTACGATTATATACTATTTTTGTCTTATTTTATTTCTCTGACTTCTCTCTAAATAATAATTCTGTTTTTCCATTATCAAACCCGGTTCAACCAGATTTTTGGTAAAGTTATACACTGCAAAAATGATCTGAAATTCGTAAAAATGTCTTAAATCAAGTGTATTTACCCTTAATTTAGGCAGGTAAATAAGATAGTTTGCCAATGGAATGAGTATTTTTAC
>NW_015154273.1:0-2470 GCF_000732505.1 Cyprinodon variegatus | reverse complement strand
ATTATTCATTCTCCCTAAAAGTTTTCAAATTTTTTCACATTTCGACCACAAGCTCGAGCTTATTTTATTGGAGTCCATTTGATGCATCAACACAGCATTGTGCATAATTGTGTTTTTGGAGAGAAAACTGCGAGGAGTTTTATCGTGTTCAGCCATCTGTATCCAGTGCTCCTGAAGCACCTCCAGCCGCACCTGCAGGTGGTTTGGGATATCTCTACCTTGCACGTCCTTAGATTTAAATAATTACCAATCCTTTATAGTGAGATAGCTCAGGTTCAGTCAGATCAGTTGGTGAACATTTGTCATCATCAATCTTTCAAGGTTTGTCAGAGATTATCAGTCTAATATAACTCTGGACTTTGACTGGGCCATTCTTTTCATGTATAATGTCCAATTACTATTTGATATCCTGTGCAATAACTTGTTTTTCTATATTTGACACCCAGTGAAATAACTATATATATAAATATCCATCTATATAAACACTGGTGTTGCACCGATACCGATGCCAGTATCAGGCTGGGCCCCGATCCAGCTCTAAAATGGTGCTATCGGTATCAGCGAGTACCAACAAATAGGGCATCGATACCATTTTGAGAGCCAAAAATTAATTCAACTATTGTCACCCATTCCAGGTAGGCAATAAAAAAGTTCTACTGGATTCACTTTGTATTAGTCTTTTTCCTGCTTCACAAAGGTAGGCAGCAGCTTGACAAAGCCATGATGGCAATTATTTAACATCCAAGTAGTATGCAGTTCTTCAGATACACACACACACATCAATTTCAAACAGATGGTATCGGCCAATACTGCACAGCCAGTTATCGGGAATCGGTATCGGGTCCAAAAAAACACTAATAAACACCCATATAAACACCCTGTGCAATAACCCTGTATATACTGTATATATCCTATGCACCTTTTTCGTCCTTTGGCACCTTCTTCTTCTACTTTGACTATTTGAGCTGAAGTAACGCGTACATTTATTGACTGTGAGATCAATTAGGTCAATCAATCAATCAATCAATCATTGAACTTGTTTGACCCAAAATGTATAGAATTAGACATAATTACGTGTATTTTTAACGGGTCACTCGTCTGTTGTATTTTTGTTTTTTGGAGATACAGGATAAAACATTTGGGAATCCTACTCTATACAAATACTTCTTTTAACCAATTGAGTGTTTCTGCACTATCAACATTTTTTTGAAATTCATTGCAGCTTCTCCATGTCTGGTTCTTGTTCTGCAGAGTTGATTTAATCCATTAGACCTGAGAGGTCTGGCTGCTGATCTACTGACATTAAGTCTGATATATATTTTGGAATGAAGCCATTCAGTGATTTAAAGACTAACAGAGGGATTTTAAGGGCTATTCTCCGAGATACAGGGAACCAGTGGAAGGACTTTAAAACTGGGCTGATGTTCTCTATTTTCTTAGTTGTAGTGAGGATGCAGGCAGTAGCGTTCTGGATCAGCTGTGCCTGTCTGATTCACTTTCTAGGCAGACCTGTAAAGACACAGATATAGGGTTAAATTCTACTAAAGATGAATGAAGCAGGAATTATTCGAAAAAAAAGGCTTTGTTTCCAAGTTTGCAGAGGTGTCAAGTAACGAAGTACAAATACTTCGTTACTGTACTTAAGTACACTTTTTAGGTATCTATACTTTACTCCATTACTAATTTTTCTTCTTACTTCTACTCATAACATTTTCTCACGAGTATCTGTAGTTTCTATTCCTTACATTATTAAAACAACCGTTACTCGTTACTTTTGGCTTCGGTTTAATGCAGAGGTCACGGATTAGCGGACCGCGGTCCGGTGTTATGCGGAAAAGTGCATCCCTATATTCATATAGCGGCATCTGGCTGTTACTTTATACTTTTATACTTTAAGTAGTTTTTGGAGCGCATACTTTTTCACTTTTACTTGAGTAAAGAGGTCAAGTTGATACTTCAACTTTTACCAGAGTGTTTTTAAACTGCAGTATCTATACTTCTACTTAAGTAACAAATGTGGGTACGTTTGACACCACTGCAAGTTTGGAAGTTTGGAAATACAGCGATAGAGTTGATACCGCCCCAAACAGGGGACCAAAATATCTTGCCTATTCAGCCAAGCCAACAGTTCCCCCTAATGACCCCCCCTTTCAGAGGAATAGACCATTATTGAGTATTGCAGGCTAACAAAGAAGCCAAATGACGGCCCTTTCCTAAGGGGCAGATCCGTACTTCCAATTCAATTTGCATGTTTTCTAAGCTAAAACAAGGCGCAAGTTTGGGGCTTGAGGGCGAAAAGTAGCTGGGATCAAGGTGTAAAAAGGGTCCCAGGGTTCTCCCACACCTCGCTCTTCTAGCCGTTCCATCTTCACGAGTTGTTTTCCAAAATGGAGGTCATACAAACAAAAAAAGCCGGTAAAACCCTAATAATTTGAACCCCTCCAAACCTTTTAGTTTCATTAATTATCCA
>NW_015154272.1:4483-5683 GCF_000732505.1 Cyprinodon variegatus | reverse complement strand
AACATCTGTCCAACACAAGTATTTCACAATGTTAATGAGAAGGAAAGAGTCTGACAGCATCATCAAACACAATGCCATCAACGTTGCCATCTGAACCAGGTCGACAGATGTAACGTCCAGCATCTTCAGCAGTGATGTTGTTGATGATCAGAGAGCAGTTACTGTCCACATTTAACCTGGCAGCTCGATATGAACTCTGAACAACTTTTCCATCCTCAACATCGTTTGGAAAACCAGTGTTTGAATCTCTGTAGTAAAACCAGTTAACAATGGAACATAAGTAAGAAGGTGAAGGACTGTTACAACGTAGAATGACATCATCTCCAGATCTATGATAGAGATGAAGATCTCCTCCTCTGGTTCCTGTAGCAGAGACAAAGACACATTAAAGTTTTACACATTTCATCCTTTACAGACAGCTGGGTTTAGATATGAGGAGTCAGAAATTTTTTCTAGTTTCATCCTTTTGAAAAAGCAACTTAAGACAGTTTATTGTGAACAATAATTAACATTTTAATCTTTGTCAGGTTAGAAATATGATGGGAAAAAAATGCAACACATGTTAACTCCTGCAAATACTAGATGTTAATTCTCATATCTCCATAAAATATTTCAGCAAACCAAAGTGTCCTTTAATTTGTTTAAGCTGAAACAGATCTTTACCTTCAAACTGAAGAACAACGATCAGAATCAGTTCCAGACCCAACATCTCCTGTCCTTCTATCAGCTGCTGAACACTGAGAGACGTTTCTCTGCTGCATATCTAAAAGTACTGATGTTATTTCCTCTTTGACGCTGAATTAATGGATGGAAAAAAAGAAAAAAAAACTTCACACCAACACCTCACAACTATTTATACATGGGTATTTCTTAGAAACTGACAGAAAACCACAAAAATAAGGAACTAGTTTCACAAACTTTATTCACAAACAAACATTTAAACTACATTAAACTCATTCACTTTAAAACACTCAGATCAACTAAAGTCAGACATGTTTTATCTGAAGGACTGTGATGGTGAAGAAGTTTTATTTCTCTATAGTTTATATGTATTTCAGTCCAGCTTGTTGTCATTTCCTCTGCCTGAGCAAAGAGGAAGTGTGGTGTATTCTAATGAGCTGCAGTCAGTCCACTAACACCCAGCAGCTCTGAGACTCTGCAGACAGAGCAGTTAAACCGAGTCAGAACAGAATCCAAGCA
>NW_015154272.1:0-1778 GCF_000732505.1 Cyprinodon variegatus | reverse complement strand
CTATAAAGCCAGTTAACAGTGGAGCATGAGGAAGAGGATGATGAAGGTCTTTTACAGGGTAAAACAGCATCATCTCCAGCTCTGTGGTAGATATGGACTCCTTCTCTTTTGATACCTGCAGAAAAAGACACATTTAGAGAAATAATTAACTTTACATTAATAGAATCAGCCTGTGCACTGTTGTGAAAGAATTCACTAAAAGTATGGACGTTTTTCAAAATAAAATGGAGACTTAAAAAAATAAAACATTTACAAGGATATTTAAAAAAATGATTTATTGTTGTCACTTTAAAACTATACAGGTCTTTGTCTTTCCTTACAAAAACAGAAATTTATTTTTTCCATTTTAACCATTCCATGTCCTCTTATCAGACTTAAAGATTGTTCTACACATTTCAAAATGTTGATGTTATTTCCATTTTGTTTGTGTTTTTTAAACTGAGATCCTTAAAGTTGTCATACAGAACAGTGCAAATGAGTTTTTAGTCCTTTTCCACACAGAGACAAACACATTATTTTTTCATAAACAGCTTGGAAATTGTTACGCCCACATAAGTGTACACAGCATCACTAAAAACGCTGTAGTACATATGCTGGGCCATTTGGTGGCGCTGACACAGAACACACCCAAAAAACTAAGAAAAACACTGGGCATGCACAGAGTGGTTACAGAGGTTGAACTACAGCTTTATTTTTAGACAAAAAGATGTGGCTTGAAAAAAATACGGCATTTTTCTGGCACAGTGTTTCAAAAATCATTTGTCAGATTTTACTGCGACAAACTATATGTTCTCTCTTTCAGCCCTTTTAATTGAGGATCGACTCAGACCTCATGTGCTGAACTGTAACTTTCCTAAATAGGGCCACCAATGGAGCCAGTTTCCCATGATCTTTTCTAACATACAAAGTATTTTTGGATACTTTATTTATTTCAGTAAGACTCTTTATTTCAGATTCATTTTATTTCAGTTTTGTATGGGAAAAAGTCATAATTCTGACTTTTTTATTGTCAGAATTCTGAGAAAAAAGTCAGAATTCTGAGATTAATGTCAGAGTTCTGAAAAAAAGTCAGAATTCTGAGAAAAAAGTCAGAATTCTGACTTTTTTCCCATACCAAACTGAAATAAAATTTAAAAATCAGTTAACTGTTGTTGTTTTTTTTTTTTTCCAGTGGCCCTAATCCTCTTCCATATGTTTCTGCTGGAAGCTTCATCCTGTTTTTTTTCCTCTCCACTGTTGCTGCATGCATGCTCAGTGTGAGGGATTGCTGCAGAATCAATCACACAATGCAAGTGAATGTCTACCACATGTTCACCCAGGATGAGCAAATCCTGCAAAGTCAGTGACTGCTATCAACTGCTTTTTATTAGATAAAAAAAAAATGTTTTATTAGTCTAACTATATGATCTGATTGAGTTATCTCTGTAAAGTGCCTTCAGATGAAATATGCCGTGAAATGGCGCTATATAAATGAAATTAATGAACAGAACTAAATGGCCTTTTAAAAAAAGATGTTTTCTCTCAACAAGTTAAAAAGGAGAAAAAAGGAAAAGAAAATTATCTATTGATCAGTTCATTGTGGGTCTGAATATCTAAAATGACTTATAATCATTTTACATTGAACACATTTCAATGGCTTTATCTTTTATTTATTATTATTGTTAATAATTCTAAAGCATATAGCATGTCTTTACTAAATGGTAAATGGTCTGTACTTTCAGAGCACCTTATCAAGTCCAGGGATCTCAAAGCTCTTAGCACTAGATTCAGTAATTCAC
>NW_015154271.1:2923-5685 GCF_000732505.1 Cyprinodon variegatus | reverse complement strand
TTCATTATAGATTCATAAGTAGCAACATGCCCCCAACCCCTCCTCACCAAGACACCATAAAGGTCAAGTTCATCTTCGTCAGTATTCTCTCTTTGTCTCCCTCCCTCTTTCCTCATTGTCTCTGGGGGAACAACAGTAGAACAACAGCAGCCTGTTGATACAGAGGGAAGCTGTCAGTCCAAATGCATTTTATCACTTTTATTTATTTATTTATTTATTTATTTTTACATAATGTGAACACATTTCCATAATACAGCATGTTTTGTCTGGTTATGACGTCTGCCCACCGAACACCGCTTTCCATATGAAAACCTGCTGACTTCATTACTGCCCTCTGAAAGCTTTAGGTGGATGCGTGTGTAAACATTGTGTTAATAAATACTTATTAAAAAAACTCAGGGGTAAATGGAGGGAATTGGTTCAACACCATATCTCATGGGTTTGAGATATCAGAAATATAAATGTCAAGGAAATTATCCAGAACAAATTATTTCAGATAATAAATTCTCCAGTCAACCTCTGTCCATCTATCTAAAATTGGTTAATTGTGGGTGACAGCAGATGCCGATTAAAAACATCACTCTCCACCTTGAAACTCTGAATACACCCGGAAGATTTTCAAGCATCTATAACATAACTTTGCCATCTTACATTCTGAGCTCACCAACCCCACAGATGGCTTATTTTAGCCACTTGTAGTTTGGATCACCTTAATGTCACCATATCTCATGAGAAAAGATGTGAGTCATAACTCTGCACTATAGGAGCGATGCAATAATCAGATCCGTATTGCAAATATATGAAATCTGTTATTTTAAGCAAAAAGAAAACTAATATCTATCTTTCCTGCAAAGATAGTCAGTAAATACATATATTTAAGGAGAGGCAATGTCACAGTGTGTATGAATCAGATGCCACTGTAAAAAAAACAAAACATGCTTTATTACCATTTCAAAGCAATGAGAAAAGGGTTATCGAACAGTTTAGAATAATCTTTTAGTAATTAGCAGGAAAGAATACAAACAAAAATAGTATGTCTATCCTCTGTTTAAAAAAACAACAGCTTTGCCTTTAAATAACTATAAATGTCTCTAAAAGGTGTTTTGGGTTGTCAGAACCTGTTAGACAAGCAAAACATGCATTAGCAGGACAAACAATGACTATCTAAATTCATTTTTATATATAATCTGACCCATTAGAATTAGATGTTCTGGGTTCTGGAAAAGGCCTAAAACATTATTAATCCATTATGCTCCACCAGTTATTTGAAAAACAAGCCTGGATGACCAGACAATTAAAGCCCAATCCTGAGTGTAACGTATTTTATAGCACCTTTTTCATATTTACTGAGCACAAAAACATTTTATGTTTTGTGATGTATTTTTTCTTTCTCTTAAGATTGTGATTTTTCACCTCACTTGTTAGATATTTAGATTGGTAGCATTTGTACATTATACCCATCCATTGCCCATACTAATATTTACATAGGATAGTGGGTAAACCCGGTCTTGAGGGGGTGCCACTTCAATATGCAGCAAAATAGATAGACAGGATGCACTATTGTGCATAAACACGAACAAAAGTAGCAGGTGAGAAGCCAAGCTGCAAGAGGAGAACTTAGAAGAAACAGTGCTCCACTGTGCATCCTGCTATAGACATGTTGAAAATGAAAATAACCATTTTAATGTCTGCTATTCTATTTTAGCCTATTTCAGAAATTAATAAGGAATGAAGCAGTTTGTGCCATTTTAATTAAGATAATTCTTATACTTTCCAGGCACAGGTGATATTGAATGGGTCAGCAATGAGGAGAAGTATTGGAACCCAACCTGGACCGCCAGACCCACAGTTCCTTCACATGGGAACACCAGCCTCTGACAGGGGGGATGGTAAGTTCCTAGGTATCTAGGGTATAGGTATAGTCCAGGGGTCTGCAACCTTTCATATCCAAAGAGCCCTTTTGCCCAGAGTACGACTAAATAAAAGTTGTTTAGAGCCGCAAAATATACCATTTTTTTAAAATCTTGTATAGGAAATTAGTTGTTGCCATCTCAAACAATCAATTCATCAATTTTTTATGTTAAAACGTATAATATTCAAGCTAATTCATAGAAAAAGGTCTCTTAAAACATATTTCTGGTTCTTTTAATCTCATTCTTTTCCATCTTATAAAAAACGCTAAAGCTATTGATACCGGTATATATTACAGTAAATTATTTAGCTCTTTATGTACACTTTAGCCACTATTAAGAGCCGCTGGAGAGGGTCCAAAGAGCCATATGTGGCTCTGGAGCCGCAGGTTGCAGACCCCTGGTATAGTCCAAGGATTTTTGATGAGAGTAATTAAAACCTCTGTAATGAGTAATTTTCTACTGATAATATTTGTAGTTTTGCAAATATTTGTGTATTCTTATAGCTGTTGACATTAATTAAATTAATTTAAAAAAATCTGATTGATTTTAAAATATTCTTCTTTATAAGAGCTCAACCATCAGAGAAAATACTCAAAATTTCAATAAATGGTTTGGTCTTTTTTTTTTATCTAATTTTGAAAAATACATTTTATTTGAAACTTTTAAGAAAATGAACAAATGAAATGTTTTTCATTGGTATTCATACCTGTTGATTTCTTATTACATTTTGTCATATTCTACACACTCTCAAAAACACTATAGTTCAGGGTCAGGCCCAAAATTAGAGAGTAATTAGTAAGTGGAATGAAAATGAGACATGTTTTTCTAAACTAAAAAAAAAAAAAAAAA
>NW_015154271.1:0-1013 GCF_000732505.1 Cyprinodon variegatus | reverse complement strand
TATATATATATATATATATATATATATATATATATACATATAGCGATTACATTAATTTAATTATTCAAGGACCTAAAGACTTAAAATATCATCTTTACTAATGGGTCCAGTTCAATTGAATTGTATTGAGTCTGGTGCATAAAGTCAGATACCGATTTAAAAGCAATGAAGACAGTACAGCTTAATCCATACATGGTAGAATACAGTAGATAGTGTAATTCAAATGGTGCCTGTTGAAAAAAATTAACAGATCTTCTATGCTGTGCGAGCATATCGTGACAATTGAGAAGAACAGCTCCCCTTAACAGGTAGAAACCTCTGCTTTTCAGTCATGGTTTGAGAAATCCCATAATACGTCCCATTTGGACCATACGTTCTCAAAGTGATCAATTTGCTTTGTATATTCCTTCTCAGTTAACCTGAATTGGGGTTGCAGTCTTGTCTTTTTTTTATACCATGGGAGGTAGTGCCAAACTGTAACATTTATGAAATGTGAGACGTAAAGTGAACTTAGTGTCATAGCTTCTATGTCTTCCTATGTGTAGAGTACAGATTGAGCAGGAGTGCTATCTTCCAGAGTCTATCTAAAAATATGTTGCTCGGCAAGATCTGCCACAGATAAGTATATGTTTAGGAAGGTACATATAAACTTTGCTTGTTTTTAAAACACTGGATGTGTTTTACCATTGTGCCATTTGTGGGTTCCAGTTTGTGTGGAAGTGGGTACATCTGCATGTTCCACCTGAATAGTCGGATCCCAAATGATAAATACATTTTCTAATCGGTATAAATATTGAGGATACAGCAACAAAGGGAAATGGAAATGGCATTCACTAAAACAAAAAAGATTATCCTTTGTCCAGTTATTAGTATCAACAGTATGAGGAAACAATGGAATATTAGTTAGCACTTATTATTTCTGTATAAATGATATTTTAAAAAGGTGACGTTGAAGGTGGCACATGCCATTAACATGGCAGAAGCTGTATTCCAATACCCCCCCCCCCCCCCCC
>NW_015154270.1:4384-5685 GCF_000732505.1 Cyprinodon variegatus | reverse complement strand
GCATTAATGTTTAGAACATAAAGGTCTCCAATACTGTTTCAAAACTACATCTAACATCACTGTAAATGGTTCATCTCTGCTTCTCCTAATATCTTAATTATTTGCCTCTAATGTATAAAATAAGTATAAAACCAAACAGACTGAAAAACATACATCTTTTTATTTATATCCAAACCTGAAATGTAACTGCATTAAATTTCATTATTATTTTACACATTTCAAGATTTTTAAACCCATAAATATTAAAGAATGTGCAAAAAGATACAGAAAATTTAACTCGATACATTTTTTTGATTTGTACAAAGGGTAGAAAGATGGAATATGAACCACAAGACAAAGACAAAGATACAACGATGCTAAAGATAAAGAGAATAACCTTTGACTGACAAATGGGAAAACAAAGTCCATTTTTCTTATTGGTGCAGAATATTGTTTGCCTTCTGGCTTTTTTCCCTCCTCATCCTACATGTAATAGAACATGTTCTGCACTGGCAGCTCTGTCAACGGACGTGATGGCTTGTTGTGAGCAAGCGGTGGAGGGCCCACTGACCTTGTAGCCCTGGTTGATGCCGTTGATAAACTGAGGGTTCGGAGCGGTCCAGGTAAAACGGATAGCTGTTGAGTTGACCGCCTCGACCTGCACATTTCCTGGAGCGATGGTCGGGACTGCGATGGATGATTAAGGGAAAGGAGAGGAAATGAAAAAAAAGAAGAAAGCCGAGGGGAAAAGAGGAATAAGGGAAAAAAGAAGTGGAAGGTATTAAACAAGGGTGTTAGGTCGCCTTTCGACGGATGCCTCAAAGTCTGCATGCATCTGTTCCGCTGCCAGCATTGATCGCTGCTGTGCAGGTCAGGGCAGACGCTGCCATCAGTCTCCGTCTGACACTTACATTTAATACCACAGCTCTAAGTGAGTGTACTTTTGACTGCTTTAGCTGCTTCACACGTTTTAAAACTCTGGGACATCTGTCCCCGAGTAGCTCCCAGATAGTGGGATGACGTGCCACTGTCCCTACCTTTGGTCAACTGTTGTTCAGTTTAAAAGGAAACTGAAAACATTGCTTTAAAAAAACCTTTGCATTGTGGATTTTACTCTTTTTTACATTTATTTTATGTAATTCAATCAAGCATACATTTTTTGTATTGGTTTTATGTAAAGTACTTTGTGATTTTTAAATAAACGTTATTTACTTAAAGAGAGATTTTGGGTGGAGTGATGCATCTTTGGAATGAATACACAATAGGTAGCCAGTTTCAAGTGGAAGTTCACAAACATATTTATACAGAAGCAGACATTCAAA
>NW_015154270.1:0-1824 GCF_000732505.1 Cyprinodon variegatus | reverse complement strand
AGGCTGAGCTCGTAGATGATGATAAAATAACATAGTTACGTATAATATATTACATTTCTGACTGTATATCCCTGTAATTATTACACACTGTAGCTTTAATTCTTTTTTTGGGGGGGGGAAACTTGAATTTTATGCAATACAGTAATTGAATCAAATACATTTTGAAATAATTACTCAGATAAATTATATATGAGGTTCACTTTTTGAATTAAATCCCATTTTCTATTATATTTAATTCGATTTTTAAGCTATATCTGTTTAAACTGTGGTTTAAACCGCTTCCTCCACTGAGATGTTCAGCTGACAAGGACTTTACAGGACATCAGGCTGGCTGCAGTACACCTGCTTCCCTTCTAGAGGGGGACAAAGCACCAGCAAAGTGGCAGATTTAATCCCACAGACAGCTTTGACTTTGTCTGGAAAACACCTGCGCTTTCATTTGGATGTAATGAATAAAAAGTCTGACAGAAACCCAGGCTAATTACATGTTTAGAGAATTTACAGTCAGTTTGGCTTATTGCATACTCTGCCTGTTAGAGTCACAGTATTTGCACAAGTCAACCCAGTAATTAAAGGCTGGCTGAGAATCAGATCAAATGTTTGTTAAATAGCTTTTCCTTATAAGAAATATGTGTTTTATGTGTAAGAAATCATTTCAGAGAGTATTTTCAAACTCTTATTGGACGGCAACATTTTTCAAACGAGTAAAAACAAAAGGGATTAAGGGGGTGAGCTTTACCGGATGATGTAGCCCCTCAGGATGCCGTTCTGGTGGCTTTCAGGCGGCGGCTGCCACTGGATCATGATGGACTGGTTGGTCCTGCCGCTGGCGATGACGTTCTGAGGGGGGGCGCTGGGGGGCTCCTCTGGGAGAGACACGCTAAACATCACGTGCACACAGAGAAAATCAGAGGGTCATCACAGAAAAAGATCCCTCATGTCATTTCAACTAATTAAAGTGAATTAATTTAGATGACTGTTGATGCTTTGCTTAAAGGAGGATTTGCAATTACTTCCTAGTATTTGTAATTTGTCTATAAAGATTTTATAAGAAGCACACTGGGCACTAAAAGAGCCATATCTTCTCCTCCACAGAAAGTCAGCTGTGCCTGAGGGAGAAGATGGATGTAAGTTAAAGGAATGAGATAATTGGAAGCGACAAACTGGAGACATGAGAAGCTCTGTGCCGGCCCCACTGTAAAACATAGAAGGGGACGCTCCCATGGGTTCCTTACGGGTGGAGAGTTGACAGCGTGATACAGGCTGACTGGCTGAGTGTGTGAAGCCAGAGAGAGGACAAACCTGATGTCGCCTCAGACCTAAATCCCTTCAGGAACCCTTTGGATGAAGGAGTGAGGCTGATTTAGAAGTGGTGACCTGCAGTGTGCCTCAGCATCAGCATCCGAGCTACAATAAGACTAAAGACTTGATGTTACATCCACAGTGCTACACAGGATTATTGGCTCTTTTATTGTGTAAAAATATCAGCTGTTAATGCAGCGGCATTATCAGAAAAGGAAAGATCCTTTCATCTGATGGAGGGGTGATATCAGAGGATATCAAAGCAGCAAAGGAGAGTTTGGAGGAGGCTTTAATACGATGGGATCTTTGAAGAGGCTTGGATGGAAATTCTGCATCTTAGAAACTAAATTTGACCAGTAGAGTTGGGGAGTGATAAATATAAAGATAAAATAAGTTAAACATAAACAATGTTCTACTCCCTCCGTTCCTCCGCCAATCAATCCATCCATCCATCCATCCATCCATCCATCCATCCATCCATCCATCCATCCATCCATCCATCCATCCATCCATCCATCCATC
>NW_015154269.1:4216-5686 GCF_000732505.1 Cyprinodon variegatus | reverse complement strand
TTCCGTGCCATGTTAATTTGTTTTTACAAAAGTTGCATGTTACGACTTTTTTCGCTTTACAAAGTGAGTAGTAAAACAGTAAAACTGCGAATTGAGACGCAGCTTTGCGGTATCGTTCAATAGAGCGCTGGCTCGCGCTGCCGTATTTATTTTTTCTTCCCCCGTTTCAGTCAAGTGGCAGTGATGAAGACGGCGGATGACACATTATTTGCGCGACACAACTAATCGATGATAAAATTCGTTGCTAACGCTTTTAAAATTCGATTTTTATCGATTTTATCGATTCATTGTTGCAGCCCTAGTCATATGTTTATATTACTATTTTTTTATGTATTTATTACTGTTTTCAAGGCTCTACTTTAAAAAATGAAATTGTCCAGAGCTGTTTTAAACGAAAAAAAATTTGTACTCGTGTATACAAAATGACAAAATAAATCTGAGTCTAAATCAAACACTGTACATTTTTTTTAATCATTGCATGCAGCTACAACGCTCTGATGCGATCTACCTGCTCACACTGTACGTGTGAGATGGCGCTACTCAGACCCGTCTATCCAGAAGCAAACCGAGTAGAAGAGGAAAAAGATAGAAGTGTTGATGCCTCCTGTTAAATATGAAGCTCACTAGAGTGAAACACGCTGCCTTGGCAATTTGTGCAATTTTGTGCTTAAAGCCCCAAAAAGAAAAGCCGACAATGTATTTGAACAAAGACATGACTGTGCAAACCTGGCTACTGTGGTCTTTCAATTTTACAGAAAGAATTGAGGGATTTGCCAACGACCACCTAACGATGGCCAACTGAATATCAAACATGTTTGATTTTCTCCCGACCTTATGATTCCTGATCGAGACGTGGTCGTTAGAGGATGATCGGCCCTCGTTACCTGATGTGCACTACCTGTTGCACGATGCAAGCTCAGGCTAAAAGTCGGCTTTATCCAAACATTGTCTTGCACGACTCGAGAATCAACCCGAAAAGGCCAAAATATTTTAGTGTATTAATGTAGGTTCACTCCAGCAGCGGGCTGGGATTTTTACTCTTTCACACACTCAGAAGATCTCAGACTTAGTGCAGCACACAGTAACTCGATTCGATTCAGCATCGATTTCCTGACCCAACGATTCGATTATTTTCGATACTCAAGAATACACCACGATACGATTCGATTCGATTAATCGGTTAATTTTTTTTAAATTATGATTATTTTTTTTACACTAAACAAAGTTTCAAGTTTGAAATAAATCAATGAAAGCTGTAATATCGTTGTGCATTTTGCATTTTTTTTTAGAAACAACAGCAAATAACAGAAGTAGAAAAGTTGCATCAAAAAATACTGCAGAAATTCTGCACTAAATCAATGCAATGAGTTCAATGCAATACCTCGGCTCCAGACGTCCCGCCCCCCTCCACAGACGCTCCGCTGCTCCTCTCCCTAATTGTAGCTGACCGCAGACAGCGCTGCAGACAGG
>NW_015154269.1:0-1032 GCF_000732505.1 Cyprinodon variegatus | reverse complement strand
CAGCCCTTCTGGCACCAACAATCATGCCACGTTCAAAGTCACTCAACGTACCTAATAAAGTGGTCGGTGAGTGTATAGTTCTTTAAGCAAGGCAGGATTAGACTATTTGTATAGCATTCAGTAACAAGAGTCACAAAGAGATCTTACAAAAAAAGAAAAATATAGAGGAAAGTACACTCCAGTGGCATGATATACAATGCCGCTCGTAACCCCCTTTACACTACACGACTCACAACACACAACCAGGCTCAAAGTCGGCCCGATCGGGAAATTCTCGCACGACTGGAAAATCGCCCCTAAAAATCGCACAGTGTACGCCAGGCTTTAGAGGGAGTATGCAGATAAGAGTGGCTCCATGGTGGAGACTTGGGGACTGTCAGATTTTTGTGGTCTCTGATGTATTGTTACCTTGGATGACAGTAAAGTCCTGATCCTTCAAGTACGATTTAAACCAATCAAGTGCTGCATCATAAAAACTGACCCAGTTTTCCAGGCACTTTAATACTATTGAGTGATCAACAGCATCAGAAGCTGTACCAAGGTCCAGCAAAAACAGAACTGTGGAAGGACCACAGTTGCATTGTGTTTATATGGATGTCACTGTCTGTACGTTGGTGAGCAATGGATCCTGACTGGAATACAATCGGCATTGTTTAAAAGGCATTTCTTTATTGAAAACACATTTTTTCTAAATAATCCTACTGATGAAGGACAAGTTTAAAATAGGCATGTAATTCTGCAATAGCAGCTATTTGATAAGATAGATAAGGTGCAATTTCCCCCATAACTCTGTCTTTCCTACACTTACATTTTGATCACTGCTGCACTTAATAAATGGAAATTTTCATCTTCCCTGCTAAGCTGCTCATTCAGTGTCATAAAGCTGCATACAAAAGGACAATAAAGTTTGTCTAAGTCTATTTCAAATTCCATCCGTCCCTTTTCCATCACGCTTATCCCAGCTGGGGTTGCGAGGGGTGCTGGTGCCTATCTCCAGCTGTCATTGGGCGAGAGGTGGAGTGCACCCTGGAC
>NW_015154268.1:4420-5690 GCF_000732505.1 Cyprinodon variegatus | reverse complement strand
ATTTGAACTGTAGCTGCATGCAACGATTAAAAAAAATTGCTGTGTACACGCGGCTTTAGCAAAACCATGGATATTTAATAAGACGTTTGGTAAAATCTGCTCAACTTTCTTCATAATTTACGTAGATATTATATATTAGACCTACAATATAAAATGAAAACAAGTCAATTAATAAATTTAGACTTAGACTTTATTGTCATTTTGTACACAGAGTGTATACAAAAATAAATTTTGTTCAGTACGGCTTTAAAGATATTTCCATTTTTTAAGTGCAGCAGTGATAAAATGTAAACATAAGACTGTATATGATTCACAGTTTCCAACATTCAGGGTTAAATTTAGCTTTTTATATATGTGGTTTTAAATATGAGAAAATAAAGACAACATGTAGCCTGACCCTCCATGATTGGGTGCAAAATGCCCCACATTCATTGCCGAAAAGATCGAATTTTTGCCCCAAATTGCTTGAATTTCTCCAGCAGATGACAGTTGAAGCAAGCAGCTCGGTTCCCCACAGCTGTCTGCCGAGGCAATTAAAGCAGCAGGGTGTGTGTTTGTCGCTGCTGCCAAAGATCAAAGGCGAGCTGAACATTTCTCAGCCTCCCCAGTTGTTCGACTCGGAGCCCTCAGCACGTACAGTAAGACCCTGAAAACTAAAACTGCTTCCCATCTCAATCAGGGCAGCTGTGTCTACTTCCTGGAAGCTGTAGAAAGTATGCTGCCAACAATGACATCATCATCATCATCATCATCATCATCCTGCAGCAGAGGAAAGCTGCATCCATTCAGTCTCTGCACTGCAAAGCTCCAACTCCCTTGAAACATTGCTGCTTTCCCAGAGTCTGGATGTGAAATGGGTAAAATCCTCTGAGTGGACTTAGAGCTCAGAAACACACTAACTAACTCATGCTAGCACGGCCATGGTGGGAAACGCTCAGCAAACAGACCCTGAAGCTCTCATGCATGCTGCTCTCACACACTGATGACAACTGTGTGTGTGTGTGTGTGTGTGTGTGTGTGTGTGGTGGCCTCTCTCTCTGTGCATGAGCGCTCCTGTTTGCTGGAGGACAACTAACTTGTTTATGTGTGCACACCCCACATGCACGCACCCACACACATGCACAGAGCCCTCCATTGTTTGTTTGTGGGTATTTGTGTAGATGAGGAACACAGATTCCATCCTTTCACTGAGCTTCGCTGGCAGGTATTCACTGTGATTCAGTGTGGATTGGAAATAAAGAGAGAAAAGGTGGAGGAGGAAGAGGAGGAG
>NW_015154268.1:0-1466 GCF_000732505.1 Cyprinodon variegatus | reverse complement strand
GCAACACCTGGTGGCAACCGGCATGACAACACCTGGTGGAGACTGGCATGGCAACACCTGGTGGCGACTGGCATCGCAACACCTGTCGGAGACTGCTGTTGCCATAGATTTTGGTCAATTAAAATGACTAATGCAGCTACAGTCTAAATGATTTTCAAGCATTTTTAGTTCCTTAAACACATTTCTACGCATCATCAGGTTAATAGATGCTTCATCACTGCAAAAAGGGAGGCTTTAATTTTGACATTTTCAGTAGAAAATGTTCCTTAAAGGCAGTTCTTGTCTAATTTCCTTAACTGGTTCAGTTTGGGTCATAATAAAGAGGCCTATGCTGCAGTAAACAATTGAGTGCAACATTAATGCTTTTATTTTGTAGGATACTTTATGTGTTATTTTGAAAGTCTGAGATAGTGATGTGATTTTAAATTCTTAAATGACACTATATCCCTTTTATCAGGTTACTGACATTTAGTTTTTACTATTGAACAGGGGGGACTTTATTTTGAAATCTGTCCTTAAAAGGCCTTTTTAGTCTCAGAATTATTCTCCTTAAATCTTAACAGTATTTGACACCGAGCCGACTGGCAGCCCTGCAAACTGCAGGAAGGAGGTTTAACCTTTGCACTGAACTCAATAGAGAACAATCCAATAACATGGAAGGAGAGCTAACAGAAGATCCACAAACCTCAAGCAACGCAGCTTTCCTAAGAGCTGGAATTTAAACTACAATCAATTAAGCTAAAAACCAATATTATATCTTTGACATCATGGGCAACGAATGTGAAATTAAGAATTTATCAAGATATATTATCATATTTACTGCGAGAATGATTAAAGTACCGGTTAAAAGAAGAAATTTATGTCTTCTTTGGAGTCTATTTTTAGGGGGCAATAAAACCCATGCAAACACTAATACAGCTGTTGAAAAATTTACTATTTCCTATATTTCTAACATTTATTTAAGTAACTAGATTGATAACTGATTATTTTTACTAAGCGTCACACAGTGACTGCATTTAACCAGATCTTTTTTATTTATTGATCCCAATTGATCATCAAACAGTAAAGAAAGTATCAAAGGTAACAATCAGAAATAAATTGAGTTTGATTGGTTTCCGAACCAAAACTGATGTCAAATCTTTTGATGGAAAGACAGATTACACTAACAATAAAAGCATGATAGACGCCCATCCCTGCCTGATGCACGGAGATAAATCTCAGCCCCAGGTTTGTTTTATGCCAAAACGCAAAACGCAATCTCTAAGATCAGATTTATAACCAGCTTCGAAAAAGATTGTTGCCCTTGATTAAGGAACAAACTGTCATAAATGTGGACAAACGCCAACCTTTGATGCAGCTGTTATTAGCATTGCCTTGCTTTGAGTTACTTCTATTCAGTCTATTTCTATAGCTCCAATTCACATCATGTCATCTCACGTCACTTTCCAGTTCACCAGATCATTCAG
>NW_015154267.1:3315-5693 GCF_000732505.1 Cyprinodon variegatus | reverse complement strand
TTTAATCTCAGAATTCTGAGAAAAAAGTCAGAATTCCCATACTAAACTGAAATAAAATTAAAAATCAGTTAACGTTTTTTTTTTTTTTTTTCCACTGGCCCTAATCCTCTTCCATAGCAAATGGTTGCAGAGAAGGAAATAAAAAACTAGAAAAACTGATGTGAACATTCTGTACAATTAGACACATACAGAAGCAGCTTTTAATTAATATGCTCCAAAAATCTGCAATAAACTCCAAGAAAAATATGAAAGTATGTTAAGAAACCCTGAATTTTAGCATTTTTACACTGTTCACTTCCTTTTACCCTTTTATTTAATTTGATATGTAAATATAGCATACAACTGTGTCTATTGTGCTCGAATGAAAAACCCTTCAGTTACAGGGCGTGCCATTAATTCTATACCAAAAGAGGTCCAACGTCTCAACAAAAAGAATAATTACTAGTCTTCATTGTGAATCTTAAATGTGTTTAATTTCATTAACTACATCCAGAAATTTAGAATAACAAAAAGTATTTAGAATGTCCAAAAAAAATTATATAATACAAAAATTGCCAGTAGATAAATAGGTATAATCAAAACAGACTTACATGTTTGAAATTATTTGAAAAAACCTCACCTTTGCCATTTTAATCATTTTCTTGGCTATCTCGATGTCTCCCTGGTGGTTCTGTCCAATCTCAGCTATGATGAAGCATGGATGGTTCCCTCCGATCATCCGGCCGGGGCACAGCTCAAACTCCAGAGGCATCTTGGTGGCAGAGGGGGAAATAAATGCTGCTGATGGATGCAAATGTTGCAGGGAAGTGCAGCTGGCAAGTCGAAGTCGAAGTGGAAGATAGGTCTAACTGAAATAAAGGATATATCAGAAGTCTCTAGCTCCGCCTTTTTCGCCTGATGTGTTTCTACTTCTACGTGGCACATTTCTGTCATCAGTAGCCTATCCTGACAGGCAATCTGAAATGAAAGTCAATAGTTTCATATCCTTGGAAATAAAACAAAATGCAGTGCTGTACGTTAAACTGTAAGCTAAAGAATGGCAAAAACAAGCAGAAATTTAAAGCAAAAACTACTGAAATGATATGAAATAGAAGAAAAGAGAAATGCTTAATTACTTTCCTGAAAAGTAGCAGAAGCAAACTGAAATCGCAAACAGAAACGAATGTCATGAAATGTCATGAATTAGTAAGAGACAGAAAAAGCTTAATACCTGCTCTTAAAGATGTAGGAATCTAGCCAAAGTTGACAATATAAAACCTGCTGAGATCTAATAAATGAGCACAAACAGCTGAAAAATAGTATGGAGATACTTGGATCTTATTTCGTTAACGAAAAAAAAAAAAAATAGTGTTTTAAGGATAGTGACTGAACTGTTGAAGAATATGGTTTTAAGTAAGGAGCTAAGTTTGAAGTTGTTGAAATGTTAAGAACTGTCATAACTGTTGGAAAGGAATACAAATATAGAAGTTTAGAACATTTAAAAACAGACTACATTAGAAGCTTAGTTAATGGTTGAAAAGTTGAAGAAATGTGAAATATGGGCAGAAACTCACAGCAGCTGAATTGGAATGCCAGCAAAATTTAAATAAATCTTTTCCATTAATATGAAATCACAATTTGGTTTCTGAAGTTTATTATTTCAGAGTGCCTAACCATAGCTAATTTCAACTAGTGAAAATATTGTGTTTTATGGGTTTCATTCCTCACATTTAATTATTGGCATACCTTGACGTTTTGATTTAATTAACACCTTTGAGCCTCCCACGTTACAAAGAGCAGCAACCACCTCTGAATACAGACGTATCCACCTATGATGTAATCTCCTCAAAACAGGTCAAAATGAGCCCTGCTCTATTGTACCTTATGCTGGTAAAGATTCTCAGTCATCCAGGTCATAGTCATTCCAAAAATTTTTTAAAAAGTTAAAAAACACACCACTGGATTTTTGTTTACCAAGTTGAAGATGTTTCACTTCCCATCCAGGAAGCTTTTTCAATTCAAAATGTCTGGATTAGCATTGAGATCCAAGCTTTATAGAGCAGCTCAATAAAGCCTGGGCTTTGGTTTAGAAAATATGCAAACTCTATCTACAGTCTTACCCTGGATTAGACCCTGAAAAAAAACAATTCGTTTACAACAGTTCCCACCCTGTAATCCTTGTCAGACTGGTTTCATATGGTTAAATTGTTTTTTTTTAAAAACAGTTTTCATTCATTATGTTTGTCAAACTGATCAGATGTTTCTTTACTGATTTATTAGCTTTTTCTATTATATATATATATATATATATATATATATATATATATATATATATATATATATATATATATATATGATCTATATATTTTGTATCTGCTAAATGAAGGGACTGTGACTAG
>NW_015154267.1:0-1568 GCF_000732505.1 Cyprinodon variegatus | reverse complement strand
AGAATAACTCTCAACTCCCAATGACACATGATACTCAGACTAAGCAATGAACGAAATAATGTCTGTTCTGTAGGCTATTGGAAAAAACAAATTAACAAATGAGCTAATTAACAAAAAATACCTCTTGTGTAGCAAAAATTATTCAAAATGTGCCAAAAACGAACAAACATATCAATAGACTATCTTTACTTTCGAAGTGCAGGTGGCTTTTCAGATCCCCTTTACCTCCATAGGACACCGAGACATATGTGCACAAGGCCTCCCATTTGTCTCGACCCGGTCTGAAAGGGGGGAAACTCTTTTGTAAATCGGTAAACATACATTTGCGCTTTTGCATGTTGTTGGCGTACTGACAGCCACGCAATCTATATTCTGATTAAGAACAGGGCTGCCTGCACTGACGCGGCTCAGGGATTACGTCACACGCAGCGTTAGCGCAGTGCCCTAGTGCCTGTAAATTTAATGGTCCAATTAAGGTAATTTAAAAAATCAGGACATTTCCTCACTTTCTAAAAAAACCCGGGACGCCCGGGACAGGATGTGAAATACAGACATGTCCTGGGAAATACGGACGTTTGGTCACTCTAGTTATATTAGCCCAAAATCAACATGCAAAGCTTGGTCTCAGAATAAGTGCAACATTTTTAATGTTGACTAACCAAATGAAAAACCGATTTACCCTCTCCTCTCTTTTCAGCAGCTCCACCACCAACCAAACAGATGAAGAGGAGGGGTGGGGTGATGCTACTTTACTCAAAAAAAACATTCATATTCACTGTATTGACTTGTGTTTGGACACCTTCAGACAGTATAGGCTTATGATCAAAGTGGGATTTACCATGTTGATTTTTTAACAAGTCATTCTTTATTCAAAATGAATTAATTGCACTCCCAACCCATTTCCATCTTAAGGGAGTATATACGGTTGTATGTTTGTTTCTTTTATGTGTTTTTTTTTTTTTGCTCTGGAGCAGAAACATCCTTTAGTCTGTGACTATTGAGCAGCTCCAAGTAAGTGTGGTATTCCTAAGGTTTCAACCGGGGGCAATATCACATCAAATACTGTACATTTTGTAAAATTGTTGGTAAAATATGTATTGTCAAACTGCATAACTGCCTTCATTAAACTGCTTTAAATATGCACTAAAATGCAAAATAATGGAGGGGGCGTACCCACTAGTCCTACTCTCTGCCGTCGTGCTGGTACGTCATCTCGGTTGTCAAAGTGAATAATCCTGGAAATGATGTGAAAGTTTTGATGAATAGCTGATGCCATTTAGGGGCCGCTGCCCCTTTCATCAGTATATACCATCTAAACCTGCAAAGTATGGTATAAAGATCTTGGCTGCCTCCGATGCCACTTTCTCATATGCTTGGAACTTAAAGGAATAGTACACCCAAAACATGATTAGCCTTCATTTTCTACTCACCCCCATGCTGAACAACACTCTGGAGTACTTTTTTGATATCTCAAATGCATCTGGAGATCTGGGAGGCTTCTTGCTGTCTGCTGACATTCAAATAATGGAGGTCTATGGTGCCCGAGACAGAAACGTCCATAAAAGTCC
>NW_015154266.1:2871-5697 GCF_000732505.1 Cyprinodon variegatus | reverse complement strand
TTTTTTCTTCTGCGGGTTCCTCTGGAGTGAGGTCTGCACTGACATTGGCAACAACATCTTGTTAGCGTCTGTATCGGAGTTGGAGTGAAGAGAATGTGATCCGCGATATGCAGTTTGAAAAAGAAATGCAATTTGTAAAACTGCGTACATCGGGAAAAAAACTATTTGAAAATAAGAATCGCAAATAAAAAATCTTTAACTGTAATTATTTCTAAAAGAAAAAATAAAACTTTGAAAACCTTTTTGAAGAATAAAACATATTGGAAATAATGAAAAAACGTCATAAAGTATGTTTTGAAAAATAATTTGTTGGAGGAATAAATTTGGAAAAATAGATTTTAAAAACTGAAGAAAACTACATTTGTTTGATGAAAATGTTTTTAAAGTTTCATTTCAGAAAGGGATTTTTGTCCGCAACAATAATGTCACAAAATTCACTCTATAAGAAAAAATACATTTAAAAAAATCGATCCTTAATCAGCATTTGCTTCTGCTGTTCTGCTGGATGTTCTGCATGTTGTGTTTCTTGGTTTCGAGGTTTTTAGGTATGTAATCCTGTTTTCCTCCTGTTGACAGAAACCTGGGAAGTGGTGCGCCATGCACGTCCATATTGCCTGGCAGACATACCACCACCAACAGAAAGTAAAGGTGAGAGCTCATCTAGCTTCTCTCTGGGTTCTTTAAAAGCCAATTGGCTCAGAAAATAGTCATTTTGTTTTTAATTTCACTTAGAAAGTTAAACTCGTTGAAACCAGGGAGGTCTCAGCATAACGCTGTTTGGCTGTTTGCCTTTTCTCCTAATCAGAAACCATTTAAATTGGTTGGGTTTCCTGCCACAGACTTGGCTTTTATGCATAATCCACAATAGTTCTTATTTGTATGTTTTGTGCTTGTTTCTCTGTTTGAAAAACTAAAATGTGCAATTTGAACCAACTGTTGATCTGAGCTGAAGTTAAATAACCTGCAGGTAAACCTCCATGGTTGAATGCTGCTTCAGTTGAGTTTGGCCTTTTTTTCTCCATCGATATTCTGGCTTCAGTGCAGATTAATATGATAATTTTATGACTTTTGTTGTCCTGAACAGCAAAACGATTTCGGTCTGACGGTTAAAACTTAGACCCACTATCTCACGGCACACTGCTGGTGGTTTTGGAAATGATACAGCAGGATTTTTAAAGCTTTCAACCTCAATCCTGTTAAAAATATCTGAGCTGTGCTTTAAAAACTGGGCTGATGAGAAGAGTGGAGAAACATTCAGCCAGAATTAAATCAGTTTGTAGGGGGCTTCTAGAAGGTGTGTGTTTGGGGTCCATCCTGATAGGCTGGAGCAGCCATTTAATAAGTTTTAATGGGACTGTTTTCATGTTTAAACCTGTATCTATAAGTTTCCTGTAAATGTAGACCTAATTTGATTGTTTAAAGATTATTATTTGTTTCCTACCAGAGTTTTGCTCTTCAAAAAGAACAGTTTAGATACAGAATTAAGTCTAAAGAGACAGTCCTTAAAGAGACACTCCCTAGTCTGACGTTCAATGATTGAGCAGCGTTTACCCAAAAAGATAAGATGTTAGGCAGGGAGAGAAAGTTCTGCTTGTCATGTTAGGAACAGAGGAAAGAAAAGTTTAACCTTACATGCTTCTCTGTGTCGATTTGGCGTCTTCTAGCAGCAGATGCAGGTTGACCCTCACAAGCTAGACTTCGGCCTCAAGCCCGAGTTCCTGAGTCGACATCCGGGGCCCAGCCTGTTCGGCGCCATCCATCACCCAAGTGACTTGGCACGGCCTGCTACGCTCTTCTCTGCTGCAGGTTAGTAATACCAGTTAACTCTTCAAAGGTGCTTTTATGGAAAAAAAAGATCACAAAACCACCTGATCCTCATAAAATAAGGTCATTTACATGAAGCGTCCATGTTGATGGTGTTTAGATTGTCCTTTTTTAGCCTAAATAGAATTTCAGCATCGGGCTCAATGAGCAAAAATATGCTTGCATGTCGCCATCAGCTTTTAGTACCTCAGAACTACTAATAATACAGATGGCGACTGCTAAAAAAAGCAACTCTTTAGTGTGGTTGAAGATTAACAGATAATAATTAAACAAAATGATCTACAGTAACACTAAAGGGTGATTTATACACCGAAACCAGGTTGTCTGCATGTTTGTCGCAGTGAAAGCAGATATGCCCCGCCCCTTCCACAGACACTCTGCTGCACCTCTCCAAAATAGTAGGTGACCGCAGACAGGAGGCCTCTGATTGGTCAAATCTACATCCGCTCTACTCTATGCGTATTTCCTGTTTGGTACCTTACCAGCTTGTTTTGTCATTGCGGAAAATAACTTCCTCGCCGCCTCGGCCATATCTGAACCCACACTGAGTTCCTGATTGTCCCTCTTGCAATGTGGCGTGGAATTACATAGTGTAGACCACGCTTCAATGTTTGGCATAAATCAAAAATATCTGCTGCAAGCTCACTGCGACACTGCTGCAGGAGGATAACCAGCCCTTAAGTTCTAGTCAGTCCAAGTGGCCAATCACAGGCAGTTTACTTTCTCAGGTTGGTAAGAGAGAATCTAAAGGAATATGCAGTCATGCTGGTGATAACTTGGAGGCCTCATGGTGTTGAATCTGCATGAATAGATTATTCAAAATGCATGTGGAGAGTAGTTTACATGCGTGTGTTTTAGATAAAAACTAGCACCTGTTGGACTTTTGGTAGAATCCTGACTTCATATTTCCCTCCTTTGTTACTATAAATAAACATTAATAGCTTAATTTACTAACAAAAGGAGCAAAAACAGCGTAAAACACAATAACAGCAAATCATACAC
>NW_015154266.1:0-456 GCF_000732505.1 Cyprinodon variegatus | reverse complement strand
AAAAACAATTGCAAAAGAATTCACAGATTTTATTACAAACTGTAGTTCTGCTGTCCACCAGTATGTGGTGACATGAAGCCTCATGAACTGTGGGGATCGTTGAAGCAATTTGGCCAAACGGTTCAATACCTCATGAGGCTTCATCTCACCATCACTACCAGAAACCATGGAGACTTCAGTGGGAAAGAATCACAACGACGTAGACATAGTGAGACGGAGTTGGAGGAAGTTAGACGAGGAAACAGCACTGAGGAACTGCACAAGGAGAGTATTTATGGGAGACTGAACAAAGAGAGGATTAACGAGCAGATTGGGAGCAGGTGTGAACAGAGCAGACTGGAAAGGAGCTAGAGAAAAAGGAGAACACAAGAGGGCAACAAATAAAATCTAAAAATATAAAATATAACCAGAAAACACAACAAAATAAGAATTAAACCAGAAAACATGGAGTAAAGT
>NW_015154265.1:4150-5701 GCF_000732505.1 Cyprinodon variegatus | reverse complement strand
ATATATATATATATATATATATATATATATATATATATATATATATACACACACACACTGGAGTATAGAGACTCTAAAACATGCCTTTAGCTGACTGAGCGACCCACTTAGAGTGGTACTTACGCCAGAATTGTACAAAATCAACATTTTGCATTTAAGATTTAAAAAAACAAAAAAAAAAAAAAAACTTTTGTCACTATGATCCATCCTAAACTTCACATGTGGAAAAGTTCTAGTTTTACCTAGTTTAATTTCGTGTAACCTAATGAATGAATCAAAGAAAATAATCGACTGATTAATCGATTTGCAAAATAATCATTAATTGCAGCCCTAAACTCTATACAATCTCCTTGAAAACGTATGTGCCAAGACGCCTTTAAAGCAAAGTTTGAATTGATTAAGGCAAGAAAACGGCTTTATTGTGTTTTTGCGGAAAAAAATAAAAATCTTTTGAGATAAAAAAAACGGACCGAAAAAAAGTCTAAGAGATTATGATTATATTTCCAGCATGTTGTGTGCATTGTAAAGCTTATCTGACAAACGATACGGCTAACTAACGAACAACAATCAAACAGGTTTATTGTTGAATAAAACTCGAATATGCTGAAAATGTCAGCGTTGTGTTTGTCAGGTGAGCTACCTAGCATTAGCTAGCCGCTGTTACCCTGATAATACAGACTTGTTTAACTTTACTGAGTATTTCCGCTTTTTGAACTATCACACTGTTTTGTTACTTAACATCGTCTCAATACACATCAGTTCAATTACAAGATATTTCCATACCAGTGTTAGAGGAAAACCAAATCCTAGGGTTTTTTTTATCCTGAAGAGGCATCCGCCACCTCGGAGCGAAGTGCGCACAATGATGGCGTCACTGGTGCGGTGCGTTTGAGTTTGCTTCAGGTTTCTGGAATCGGGGCATTTTGAGCCATCGACCTACAGTGTTTATATGTATGTCTATGCTTTTAGCGCTGACTCTCTTAATGTGAAGTGCTGCTCAGACATTCTTTCAAAATCTTTTTTTAAGTCATTTAATGACGAATCAATATCCAGCTCAGGCGACATCCAAGGTGGAAATACTTCCATACAACCTTTTAGTTAATGTAGAAAACCACTTCTAATGAGTATACTTGTACATTCTATCATCATTAGCAATTCTCAGCTCTATGCTCTCCGCTATGTCTTGTCAAACTCTCTAATTCCCTCCTTGTGAGTCTGTCCAGGTTGAAAAGTTTACAAAAGGTCTGGGATTTATTCAAGATATTTCTATATCTATTAATACTTTCAGTTGTTGGATATATCCAGTGAGTTATTTTAAAAATGATTTAAATTTCTCATATTGGAAACCAAAAACTCACTAGCGTAAGTCTAGGTAAATTACCAATTAACATTCACATTATTGTTCCAGAACTCATTTACAACATGGTGTGTCAGGAAAATAAAACATAAACCTAAAGAGTTGGTTTTTGTCCCAAATATTTATACCGCCTTTGAACAACCCAACAAAACCAGTAGACGTCCCCCATTAACTTTTTTTTT
Organism: Cyprinodon variegatus; assembly: GCF_000732505.1. Lineage (NCBI taxonomy): Eukaryota > Metazoa > Chordata > Actinopteri > Cyprinodontiformes > Cyprinodontidae > Cyprinodon > Cyprinodon variegatus. The sequence continues at coordinate 4,162 of NW_015154265.1, read as the reverse complement.
TTTTTTTTTTTT
>NW_015154265.1:0-1158 GCF_000732505.1 Cyprinodon variegatus | reverse complement strand
TAGACCAAACACTTAGATCATTTTCCTATATCCAAATTTTTGTCGCAAATACCATCTGCTATCATTTGAAAAAATATTTATGAATTCACTGTGATTATATTTGTAAGATACAAAAATTTGCTTGGTGACCTCAAACATCGTTATGATAAAAAAAACTGAAAAAACAAACAAAAAAACAAAAAACAAAACAAAAACAAAAAAAAACAGGAGAAGCCTGTTTGATGACCAGTTCAATTTCCCAGAACTATATCAGCAGTTAATTATTCCCATGGTTGTGAATGCCTATTACGATGAAAACATCACAGTGTAGGCAAAGCTATATTATAAGATGAAATGTTTCATCATGATTAAATATCTGAGTTAAATAATTGAGGCAATTTCCTTTTCACAATTTGGAGAGACACAGTCCTAAATCAGTGAAGGCAAAAAAAGAACAAACAAAAAAAACAAGTATAGTACAATAGATCTTTGAAACAAAATGTGTTTCAAAAGCCAAACTTTTAAAAACATTTTCTAAAGAAAAAAGTGGTTTGGGCAGTAATTTATTATTTATGCAAAGGGTTTAAACAACATTTTGCAGTTTGATAAATGTACGTACACATTTTTAAATGTTTTAAATAAATGTAAGACTTCATTTCCAGATTTGTTTTTCAGATCTACCTGCCCCATATGTTTCTAGCCACACATCTCATAATATTGATAACTTTAAAACATGTATCTACTATTTTCTGTATACAATCTTTATATATAAGTTGCTCATCCTTCATTATTCCAATGAACTGAACTGACTTAACTCTTTCAAGATGTTTACTGTACAGAGTGAGCGGCTGCTAACCACCCATTTTTTTTTCCTATAAAAAACTAAAAACTTAGTCTTGGAAACAGATAGTCTAAACCCCCCTCTGTCAGCCCAGTCTGGTAACTTATCTAATGCCCACTGCATGTTTTACATTTCTGCCCCTTTTCCACCAACATTTCAGCAACATTTTGTAATTTGATAAATTTACATGGACCTTTTTAAATGTTTTCAATACATTTAAGACTTAATTTCCAGATTTTTTTTCAAATATATGCTCAGATTTATTTTCGTTTGAAATAACACATTATTTTTCCTAAATGTAGTTTATACAGTTTTTAGGGAGACCAAGTTTAACAAAT
>NW_015154264.1:4411-5705 GCF_000732505.1 Cyprinodon variegatus | reverse complement strand
AAATTAAATCATTTAGCAATATCATAAAAAGTCCAGGCAGAGCTGCACATAAAATATGGTTTCAAATCTTTTTAATAATTCTCGATATCGATCACTATGCATTTTTTTTTATCGATAAGCTTTTTTTCTATATCGCCCAGCCCTAACACAAGCTTAATTTTATAAGCGTTCTGACTGCATTTTAGCGAAAGGATTTTTAACATAATTATTGTGCACAAATAAGCAATAGCTGGATTAACCATACATGTGAAGAGAGTTTTATGGGGCCCCCAGGAACTAGCCAAGGGCCTAGCCTGACTAGTATTGCCTAATGGTAAATCCCCCAGTGCATGAGGGACAGACACACATGAAAGACACTGGTCAAATGGGGACAGCAGCCATCACAAATATCATGAAAGGCTGAAGCTCTCCCTCATAAAACCCAGAACATCTGAAACAGTTTATATTTGCATATATCTCAGAGTACATATGGAGTAATTATATATTTTTGTTAAACTCCTGTGCCTATAGTTCTATCACGCAAAGGATTGTGGGAAACCATATAGCTCCTAGCAATGGGTAGAAATGTCAGGAGGTTCCTATGCTAAATTATTTGGCGAAGCATAGTGCTACAAGCTCCCTACTTATTATCTGTGTTATATGGATAGCTAATGCCTTTCCACAATGGCTTTTTTTCCCCCACCTGTTTGAGGTATTCTGATCGACACAGAGACTGAATGGCAGGCTCACCTATGATATGATGTCGAAGTTGAATGGCGTGACGGGAATTGTTGTTGTAGTTTGTTATGTGGAGTAAACCTTATCTTGGTCAGCCAAGATAAGGTTTGACAACACTTTGAGATGTAAGCAGGAGATCGTGAATATTAAGACAGGAGTTGGTAGGACTGTAATATTTAAAAACATACTGGTTTCAAGAGAAACAAAATGCTACAATTAGGCTATCACCTTCAATTCATTAATGACTGGTAAAATACCCTAATATGTGTATATATTGTCATGAATGAAATGAAGGTTTGTAAGATAACTTTAATGGTGTCCATAGAGATGGGAGCTTTTTCTACAACAAACATTAACAGCACTGCAGTTAAACAAAGATTTCAAAACATCCACTCATTAGCATCGACAACTGTTTCTATGTACATTTTATCTAATACAAAATAAAAAATATATCTAAAATAAAATCATAATTATAGAAGGATTGATGATCTATCTATCTATCTATCTATCTATCTATCTATCTATCTATCTATCTATCTATCTATCTATCTATCTATCTATCTATCTATCTATCTAT
>NW_015154264.1:0-1654 GCF_000732505.1 Cyprinodon variegatus | reverse complement strand
TATCTATCTATCTATCTATCTATCTATCTATCTATCTATCTATCTATCTATCTATCTATCTATCTATCTATCTATCTATCTATCTATCTCCCTTTTCTCCTTGTCTTGATGACAATTGAGGAGAAAACGCCCCCATGGTGGGAGAATATAAAGTGGTTTTGTCACGGAAATAATGATGTAAGTGATTTCTCGGAAACGGAAAAGGCTGTAATTCCTTTCTCAACCAGCAGAGGTCAATGTTGTACAGGGCTTGATCAATACTTACAGGTATTATTGAGCTGGAAAAAAATATTTAAACTTTAAGATGCTTAATAAACAATGTCGCGTTGTTTTAATTAAGACAGACTCATAATAAATAGAGAAAATAAAGACACATCCATTTAAAGGCGGAGCAGCCATATACCTCTATAAATAAACATTTACATATATGCATTTTAGGTCTCAGGTCTTATCTGACATTTTTGCAGTTGCAGCTCAGACTGTGGTCATATCCATTCATTGTTAGGAGACATAAGATGAGCGTGGTGTGCTGGAAACAACAAAAAACAAACAGACAAAAAAAAAAAAAAGAAAAAAGAAAGAAAAAAAAACGCAACATGTGCGTTGAGAGAAATTCCGGTGCGGTTTTGCAATGAAACTAACTGACAGTCATAGAGGAAGAAAGAAGCGAGGTGGAGGGAGGGCAGGGCCGCAGATATGACAAACTGCTCTACCAAACTCAACATGGATACTCGCACTTTAATGCTCCACAAACAGAAAAGTTGATATTTTGTTTTAACTTGTCAATTAGAGACGTCCTGAGCCCTCATTACCAGAACGATGGAGTCCGACATTAAGGAGATAATAGAGGAATTCATGGGCAGCGCGCTGGCGCACTGGGTATGTCATTTATTATCATTATCTCTCCTGATTTAAGTAGAGAAACAATACATAAGGATAATGTAGAAAACTAAGTAGAACAGGCAGACAGTTCCTGTTTAGTGTTGAGTCTGCATCAAACTTCATTTTTAATAACATTTAAAACAAAAATAATACTCTTCAAGAAAATACACACTTTCTTTGACTAAATTGTAAAATCCGAACATAATCTTCTGGATATTGTCCACAGAGAAGCAAACACTCTACTTCTCCTTTTAGTTGTTTCCTTTGTCATTTAATGACCAGCAGTTTTCTGTCAGTCCTCACACTTCCGTGTCCTGGAGCGCTCTATTGAAATTAACACTCTACACCAGGCCACAGCTTTAACTATCTACATTTTGTCACTTTTGGAACCCCATATGTTTTCAGCATTTTTTAAAAATAGAAATTATTTTTACCCCCTTTAAAAAAATCCAGTCTCCCTCAGAGGTCACCAGATTAGTAATCAGAGCCAGATTTCAGTTACTGTTCTGTGAATGCATTATAAAAAAGGTGCATAAGCTCTAAGGAGCAGCAGACAGACATTGGTATAAATGAAGAGACAGATCAAACATGGAGATTATTTATCAGAGAAGAATAAAATGGACCAATAGCAACTATGGAGGAGCAACAGAGATCCATAGCTCAGGTGGGAACCTCTATTCACAGGAAAACTATAACTTTCCTCTGCTTTAAAGTCAGGTATGAAGGCATGGCAAGGCAAATTTATTTGTATAGCACAATTCAGTACAAAGAC
>NW_015154263.1:3399-5710 GCF_000732505.1 Cyprinodon variegatus | reverse complement strand
GACCCATCATTCAGCGATTCAGCTACCTCCAGAAATTTTGTTCCATTAGAGAGGAGAAGTCATGGTTTAATCAATTAGATCTTGTCCAACAGCAAAGCAGCCGCTTCCATCATACAGCCAGCACCACGCCTGTGTAAATTCTTAGTCATCTGCATCATGGCAACCACATGCTTTTTATGGTTACCACCATGTTTAAATTAAGGTACAATGAACCTTTCCAAAAGATTGTGTCACCTTGAAACCGAGCAGAGGCGTAGCCAGAAAATTTTTATAAGGGTGGCCCGGCAGCAGAACCTCAGGTTCAATCTACACTGTTTCAACAGGAAAATTAACGAGTACGTCCATATTTTCAAAATAAAGACTTACTTATACTTATACTTTCCTACAGCCTTTGCTAACAAATCGACACATATGTTTAAACATCCATGGCGTCTAAATTAAAGTCTAAATTCAGGTTTGAGTTCTGGGGCAAAAATCTTTTCCATTGTCATTACTTACCTACTTTTATCAATAATACTTCAGCAAAAAAATTGATATTTACATGTACTAATATTTCATTGATTATTTAATAGGTTTTTGTTAAAATACTTATTTATCTATAATTTCACTGAAGACTCATAGATGACTCGCAGAGACACATTATTTTCTCTTTACCCCGTATAACTAAAAAACTAGTTCTGAAAAGAGCATATATTCTGTATTTATCATCTTTAATGTTAGCATATTAATGAACATAATTAACCACAAGGTTTTGTTGTCAAGTAATTGATTATATATAAAAAATTTTAATATTTTGAAGATTCCACTTGAGAGTATTACTGCTGCCACCGTCTGTATTAGAGGGAAACATTGGTAGGGGTGGCCAATGATTGGTTTAGGGTGGCCATTCCCACCTCTGGCCCCCCGTCTAGCCCCGCCCCTTTTCCTGAGGCTTTTTCTGATTGTTTTGCTTTGATCTTAATTGTGTTACATTCTTTTGCTGTAAATTTGTGACCCTTATGGACACATTTTCATTACAGTTTTTGAGAATTTGTGGTGGGCCGTCCACTACTGGGAAAGATCTGCACTGTTTTAACATTTTCTCTGGTGTACCTCAGGGCTATGTTTTGGTGCCCTTATTTCTTGTTTATATGCTTCCTCTTCCCATTTTAATTTTTAATTTTAAAACAGTCATTACTTGAAAGAATGACATGAGTGAAGGATTATTTTTAGGCTCTAGTGGTCTTTATAATTAATTTTTTAACTTAGACAGGAAAAGGGAGTAGAGAGAGGGGGAAGACATGCAGCAAAGCCCAACAAGCCGGGATTTGAACCTGTGATGAACGTGTCGAGGACCAAAGCTTCAGTTTATAGGTCCTGTGCTTAACTCCAGTGCCACTGCACCCAAAAGAATAACTTTTTAAAGTCAAAATGTGGCTTTAATTTGAAAGCTGATGGAAAATCTAGATTTTGAATCCGGCTTATTATTTTTTTTTCTTTCTAGTGTGGGCTTGTTGCTCAAACCAGAAAAGCCTGCAAGAGAGCTATCTCTGAACGTACAATTTTAGTTTAGAATTTACGTCATTGTGGAAGGAATGCTATGGTTGCAATAGCAAGGTGGGCTAATGTTAGCGCTCCACTCCCATCTCTATACCACCAATGATCAGAGACTCACCTGCAAGCAGTCAATAAGAGTTTCTACGTGTGTAAATTTTTGCCTATTGTGAAAGAGACCAGAAATGAAGATAAACAAGTTATGGCAAACTCCTAATGTTGCTAATGATAGATTAACGTAAATGCACAAAAAAGAAATTCAATTCTCGTTTCTACCCCTTCAAGAACAGAAGGTGGTATGATCAACTGTATGCAGCTCTGATTATGGAAACTCTCTGTCATTTAGGCATAATCAATGGATCATTATCTACACCTTAAACTAACAAATTAACAGAACTCTGCAGCATCAGAACTTTGGCTCTCTCTCCTCTTTAGCTTGGTGTTGCTGTTGAGTTTTTTAAAAAGCAACTAAAAACATTTAATGATGTTTCAGGTTTTCTTTAGGCAATTCAATTAAACTCAGTTTATTTCTATAGCGCCAGTTCACAATACGTCATCTCAAGGCACTTTACAGTTCAACCAGATCATCCAGTCAGATTGATTCAAAGTTTTCTATCTAAGGAAAACCAGCTGATTGCATCGACTCATTGACTCGAAGACAATCCCCCACACTAAGCATGCTTATAGCGACAGTGGAGAGGAAAAACTCCCTTTTAACAGGAAGAAACCTCCAGCAGAACCAGGTACAGTGAATATGAAGCCTTTAACTCAAAAGGTG
>NW_015154263.1:0-1329 GCF_000732505.1 Cyprinodon variegatus | reverse complement strand
TTTATTTTTTGCGAGATCCCGCAATAGTTTTGCGAGATCTCCTAAAAGTATTGCTGGATCTCGCAAAAGTATTGCGAGACCTCGCAAAAGTTTATTTTTTGCGAGATCCCGCAATAGTTTTGCGAGATCTCCTAAAAGTATTGCTGGATCTCGCAAAAGTATTGCGGGATCTCGCAAAAGTGTATTTTTTGCGAGATCCCGCAATAGTTTCGCGAGATCCCGCAATAGTTTTGAGAGATCCTGCAATAGTTTTGCGAGATCTCCTGAAAGTATTGCTGGATATTGCAAAAGTATTGCGGGATCTCGTAAAAGGTTATTTTTTGCGAGATCCCGCAATAGTTTTGAGAGATCCCGCAATAGTTTTGCGAGATCTCGCAAAAGTATTGCTGGATCTCGGAAAAGTATTGCGGGATCTCGCAAAAAATAAACTTTTGAGAGATCCCGCAATACTTTTCCGAGATCTCGCAAAAGTATTGCTGGATCTTGCAAAAGTATTGCGGGATCTCGCAAAAGTTTATTTTTTGTAAGATCCCCCAATACTTTTGAGAGATCCCGCAATAGTTTTGCGAGATCTCGCAAAAGTATTGCTGGATCTCGGAAAATTATTGCGGGATCTCGCAAAAGTTTATTTTTTGTGAGATCCCGCAATAGTTTTGAGAGATCCTGCAATAGTTTTGCGAGATCTCCTAAAAGTATTGCTGGATATTGCAAAAGTATTGCGAGATCTCGTAAAAATTTATTTTTTGCGAGATCCCACAATAGTTTTGAGAGATCCCGCAATAGTTTTGCGAGATCTCGCAAAAGTATTGCTGGATCTCAGAAAAGTATTGCGGGATCTCGCAAAAGTTTATTTTTTGTAATATCCCCCAATACTTTTGAGAGATCCCGAAATAGTTTTGCGAGATCTCACAAAAGTATTGCTGGATCTCAGAAAATTATTGCGGGATCTCGCAAAAGTTTATTTTTTGTGAGATCCCGCAATAGTTTTGAGAGATCCCGCAATAGTTTTGCGAGATCTCGCAAAAGTATTGCTGGATCTCGCAAAAGGATTGCGGGATCTCGCAAAAGTTTATTTTTTGTGAGATCCCGCAATACTTATGAGAGATCCCGCAATAGTTTTGAGAGATCCCGCAATAGTCTTGCGAGATCTCGCAATAGTTTTGCTGGATCTCGCAAAAGTATTGCGGGATCTCGCAAAAGTTAATTTTTTCTCTCCATGTCCCTTTAGGGGCTCCGTATAAACCCAACATTATTTTGGAGAAATAAGAAATAAATTGGAGGAGAATTTCCCAAACACTGCTTAATCTTGTTATGGTATTTGGGTCTCTA
>NW_015154262.1:4019-5712 GCF_000732505.1 Cyprinodon variegatus | reverse complement strand
ACGAATTTATTCTCGTCATTTTATGACTTTATTCTCATAATGTTACGACTTTATTCTTCTAATTTTAAGATTTTTTTTCTCATAATATTACGAGCTCATTCTCGCAATGTTACAATTTTAATCTTCTATCCTAATGATTTTATTCTCATAATATTACACATTTATTGTTGTAATGTTCTGACTTTATTCTCCTAATTTTATGATTTTTTTTCTCACAATATTACGAATTTATTCTCGTCATTTTATGACTTTATTCTCATAATGTTACGACTTTATTCTTCTAATTTTAAGATTTTTTTTCTCATAATATTACGAGTTCATTCTCGTAATGTTACAATTTTAATCTTCTATTTTAATGATTTTATTCTCATAATATTACAACTTTAGTCTCTTAACGTTACGACTTTATTCTCCTAATTTAATTACTTTATTCTCATAATATTACAAATTTATTGTTTTAATGTTCCGACTTTAATCTCCTAATGTTACAATTTTATTCTCATAATATTTCGAGTTTATTCCCATAATGTTACGACTTTATTCTCGTAATTTTATGATTTTATTCTCACAATATTACGACTTTATTCTCGTAATTTTATGACTTTATTCTCATAATGTTACAACTTTATTCTTCTAATTTAAAGATTTTTTTCTCATAATATTACAAGTTAATTCTCGTAATGTTACAATTTTAATCTCCTAATTTTATGATTTTATTCTCACAATATTATGACTTTATTCTAGTAATTTTATGACTTTATTCTCATAATGTTACGATTTTATTCTTCTAATTTTACGATTTTTTTTTTCTCATAATATTACGAGTTAATTCTCGTAATGTTACGGTCTAAATCTCCTAATTTTATGATTTTATTCTCATAATATTACAACTTTAGTCTCTTAAAGTTACGACTTTTTTCTCCTAATTTAATGACTTTATTCTCATAATATTACAAATTTATTGTAGTAATGTTCCGACTTTAATCTCCTAATTTTACTATTTTATTCTCATAATGTTACGATTTTATTCTCCTATTTTTACGATTTTATTCGCATAATGTTGTGACTTCATTCTGGTAAAGTTAGGTCTTTATTCTCCTAATTTCATGATTTTATTCTCACAATATTACATCTTTATTCTCGTGATTTTATGACTTTATTCTCATAATGTTACAACTTTATTCTTCTGATTTTACGATTTTTTTCTTCATAATATTACGAGTTAATTCTCGTAATGTTACGATTTTAATCTCCTAATTTTATGATTTTATTCTCATAATATTACAACTTTAGTCTCTTGAAGTTACAACTTTATTCTTCTAATTTAATGACTTTATTCTCATAATATTACAAATTTATTGTTGTAATGTTCCGACTTTAATCTCCTAATTTTACTATTTTATTCTCATAATGTTACGACTTTATTCTCCTATTTTTATGATCTTATTCGCATAATCTTGTGACCTCATTCTGGTAAAGTTAGTTCTTTATTCTCCTAATTTCATGATTTTATTCTCACGATATTATGACTTTTTTCTCATAATATTACAAATTTATTGTTGTAATGTTCCGACTTTAATCTCCTAATTTTACTATTTTATTCTCATAATGTTATGACTTTATTCTCCTAATTTCATGATTTTATTCTCACGATATTATGACTTTTTTCTCATAATATTACGAGTTAATTCTC
>NW_015154262.1:0-1466 GCF_000732505.1 Cyprinodon variegatus | reverse complement strand
AAAATTACTTCAACGGAAGGTTTCCAGATGGATATGCGGAGCACATCCATCTGGCGGAGTCAGGTTATCAGCCTGTACCATCTCTAATAAAAGGGGTGGAAACTTTGATAACATTTACATTCTCTGTTTGGGAGGCAATCAACTAGATTAAACCTCTAGAGGAAAAAAAACCCATTTACTATTAACTAGAAGATAAACAAAACTCAAAATCCATATTAAACCCAAAGTATCTCCCCTCCCTCTCAGTCAGTGTGGATTTCTCTTATGAGGCTTAATAGAAAAACAGAGTCCTTGTCAGAACTGTTCATAGGTGCTTCCATGGCAACACCTGACCAGGTGACCTCAAAGAAAAAGAGTGGTTAGAACACAAATAGTAAGTTACATAATAAATAAAGACAAAGACTTAAGGCTTCCCCCAATAACTCAACATTAAATGCCTGTTTGCAACACCAATTAGTGAAGCGGGTAAATCTCTCACATTATCAAACCACAAAAACCTACCTTTACCTTTTAATGTTGGTCTCCACCAGGTAGAAGCTCAGAGGTGCTTTGAAATGGAGGTGCAAGTCATGTGCAATGACCAACCCAAATCTACTGTGAGCACACCTTATAAGCAAGTTTTTACAGGTGTAGGCATGCACATAAACTGGTAACATTATTTTAATTTAGTGTTTTAGTTTTTTTGTAAATACAAAATTATCCTTTAACACACTGTGACTATTAAAAGACCAAAAGCTACTGTCAGTGCTGGAAAAAAACAACAACAATCAATAAAACTAGAACTTAATGTATTTGAAACAAATAGGAAAAACAACAACTGAGGTTTAACCCTTTATAGGGCACTCTGTGAAATACTTTGAAAATCAAAATTTCAAGCCAATAGTGTTATTGGAATCCAGGAAAACACCTTATTACCTTTGTAACATTTAAAAAGTATGGATATTTTGATCGCAAAAATTATTGCACTGCAAAAACCATCTAAAAATGAGAGAATATGCCTTAAATTAAGTGTATTTACCATTAATTTGAGTAAGTAAATGGGATAATTTGCCAATGGAATTGGTATTTTTTTGTCTTAAAATAAGATAATTAGATAATTTGCACTTGAAATAAGACAATGCAATTGTGTTTTCTTATTTTAAGTGTAAATTGTCTTGTTCCATTTGCAAAGTGTCTCAATTAACTCCTCAATTCAAGAAAAAATGCACTTATTGCAAGAAAAACGACTTATGTAGATTTCAGTTTTTTTGCAGTGTGTCAATTTAATAACAGGAAATGCCAACTTGCCCAAATATATTAAGAAAAAAAAAATAATAAAGTGCTTCAATAAGAAATACACGAAGAACACTCTGAGAGTGAAATAAACACATTTTTTTTTATAAACATTACCTTAGAGGCATTAATGCTGATACTGGCACTTACATCTTTTAGTTTATAAACCTAAATATAATTGTTAACTAGGCTTA
>NW_015154261.1:3970-5713 GCF_000732505.1 Cyprinodon variegatus | reverse complement strand
CGTTTATTTGGTGTCCTTTGAATCTATTATTTTGCTTTGTTTCATGATACAGAGAGAATATTTAAAAGATAAGAGTGGGTTTTACCTCTGCACAATTGTATATCTTCAAAAGAAACAGCAGGATAAATCCATATATAACTGACATATTTAGACTATATTTATTTAAATAGGCACAGATTTACTTTCTGTCATAGTCACTGGTCATTTCAAATGCAAACCTTTTCAAAGTGGGAAAAAAGTCATAATTCGTCATTCATCAGAGCCGATGATGCTTCAAACATTGATAAACAGCATCTAGTGTGTGTAGCGCTTGTAACATTTTTTACAAATGCAGCAAGAAATGCTGCTTTTCTTTTTAAACAAAATACACCCTGATTTTCACGTCAAGCATAAAAACAGAGCATGCATAATTTTGCATAGGACCAATTACATCCGACTAATAGTGTCCCTACCAAAGTTGAAATCAAACCTACGCCCTTTGGTATTCACCCTTAATTTGAGTAGGTAAATGAGATAGTTTGCCAATGGAATGAGTAATTTTACACTTAAAATAGGATATTAGATAATTTGCACTTGAAATAAGACAATGCAATTGTGTTTTCTTATTTTAAATATAAATTTTCTTCTTTCATTGGCAAAATGTCTCTTTTACCTCAATTCAAGGACAAATGCACTCATTTTAAGAAAAAATGACTTATCTAGATTTCCATTTTTTGCAGTGTAGATTTCGATTTTTTCCAGCGTTATCGCTAGCACACAATGTGAGCATAATCCAGCTGTAAGTTACGGCGTGCTTCCCCATGAGGTGTGGACGTTTATTCACTGCTTTCTGGAGATCATCCCCAATCAGCCATTTTTCATGCAGAACTTTTGTCCAAACTTGCCTCTAAAGTTAATTTCTTCTTCTTCTGCAGCTGCTTTAAGGTTTGACCTTGTCTTGTCCTCCTCAGGTCTCTCAGTGCTGCAGAAGGTTCTGGACACGGCAGCAGAGAAGAACTGGCTGGTGACCTCGGTCAACGTGGAGAGCATGACGGGGGCGTCTTTCTTGAAAGTGTTCCAGGATTTGGACAAGCGGAAGGAGGGACAGATCATCATAGACTGTGAGACTGAGAGACTCACTGGGATTCTCAAAGAGGTAAAATAATTCACATAATCCAGCCGTTTTAAATAAAACACTGAGGTGAAGTCGGATGTGAAGTGAAGAAAATGACACAAATGTTCAAATTTAAACTATATTTCAGTAAACTCCTTTTCAGGGTTATTTAAGTTTTCTGTTTCAGACATTTAGAATCTGGAATTTTTTCCCTTTTTTTAATTATAAAACATCATTTCCAGTTTTCCTGAACATTGACATACCCTTTCAGGGCAAGTTAGCGTTTTTGATCACCTGCATACCTCTTAAAAATGGAGTCCCCCCCCTCAGTCCAAAATTGCTTGAGTTATAATCAAGATGTGGATCTATAAAGTCTGAGGGTTCACACTAGGGGTGGGTATTGGCAAAGAAGTCACGATTCGATTCGAATCATGATTCACATGCCACGATGTGATTCTATCACGATGCATCATGATACTTGAAATATTGCGATGTATTGCGATATTTTCACTGAACACTGTAAGAAACTGTTTTTACCTTCTTTGTTTTTAAAGCCAAAATGCATCCAAGTATCTGACTTGAAATGTGATGGAGCCGCGGGGCGAATTTTCATAGTGTCCTCCATGTTTTATTTCATATGACTCGTCGCA
>NW_015154261.1:0-1426 GCF_000732505.1 Cyprinodon variegatus | reverse complement strand
GCTCTACTATAGAATAATAACAACTAATGTGATATAACGTGACTATGCTCTTCAAGTTTTATGTTGCCAAAAAGTTATTTAGCTTGTGATTGATGCCTCTTTAGAAATTAGCAGGAAAATAGCTTTTTGGACTATATATATGGAACTGTGGTTTTAGAAGGATTTGGGTTTTCTCCATAGTTAATCCCTGATTCCCCCCCAAAAATGCACTAAATTCCTTGTGCAAACAGAACAATATCAGTGTGCAATCAGTTGGTGTGTTGCAGGTGATCATTCATGATTAACTGTGTAACTGATAACAGGTGCAGCTAGGCGCTTGCATATCTTTTGAATTAGTATTCCCCATCTGCTACTGGCTATTATAATAAAGATTTTGGGAGAACATAGTGGAATAAATAGAAACATTTTTGCTTTTTTTCATTTTCTTTTTATTATAAAACAGCAGAATACATTTTTATTTAGTTTTCTCTTACCAGTTATCATCATTCCTAATGCATAACTTCATTAACAAGAAAAGCAGGATAAACTAGGGGTTGTAGAGAGAATTCTTGCAAACTACTTCTTCACTTTATCTGATGGTTGTGATTAAGAATAGACATGGAAAACGCAATCAAATACTTCTTAAACCTGAAATCAATATGGCATCACTAGACAGCCTACCAGAAAAACTAGTCTGAGAGATGCAGGTATCTGTGGTTATGAACTGGAATAATCCATCTAAACGCAGGTTAGTTAAGTTTTTCTTTGGGAGATCCAGTATGGCAGGGCTTCCTTTTGGGCTTAAATCCAGAAATAACATTTTTTGATGGATTATCTGTTTGTACTGTTTCTAATTCTGAAAGTCCACAACTGTTGACACAAGCAGAGAAGTTTATTTCCCTTCTGTCTGTATCTGTAATGATGCCTCCTTCTCAAACCAATATCCATATTTCCTTTCAATCATCATCTGAATTTTTAGCTAATTTTTTAAAATATCAAAAAAGAAGAAAATGTTAATTAGACATGTTTTAATCCATTGAAGCTAGAAAAGCTTAAAGTTATCATATGTTTACTATTCCAACGTTCAGAATAATGAGGCTGAAGCTCAACCTGCAATATGTTTCAGCTTTGATAAATCACATTATAGGTGGGAAATAATGATTTTTCTCTATCCTCCTGCAAACATTTTGTACCTTTCGATGAGAACTGATGTCCTGTATGTTCATGAAGGAAATGGCACGGACTGCTTTCACAGGCATAATCCTTGCTGCTAGAGGTGGGCAGATCGATCCTAGAATCGATGCTATCGATAACAACGCTGGTATTGATATTGAACAATATTCGTTTATCAAGATGGATACTTTCTATTCTCTCCTGCTGCACTAACTGTAGCAGATTCATTATTTGCCTCTCCCCCTCTCCCTTCCCCACCAGCTCAGCACACAGG
>NW_015154260.1:5055-5714 GCF_000732505.1 Cyprinodon variegatus | reverse complement strand
ACTTTATTCTTAACACTTTGGTGCAGTTATTAAGCGTGCTATAGATCGGTTGATTACACTAGATCCTAACAGAAACAATTCACAAATACTTATGATTCAAAAGGTGGTTGATTGCACAAACTTCACTCACTCCCAATAGAAAAGCACACCATACTTTTCAGCTTATTTGTTAAAGGAATAGCTTTCATCTTCCTTGTGATTCACAAATATTTTTCACTTTGTGTCAGCCTATCACAAAGAGGTTTAAAGAGGTCTGCCCTGAGAAGAAAAACTGTCTGTTCTGCCATGAATGGGGAATGCCTTTATCTCCTGGGACCCCAAGCTTCTGAACCGCCCTAAGACCTTGACTGTCTGCAAAACAAGGCTGCATCTGTGAGAACCTGTAGGGAGTTTACAAGGAATCATTTTCTGCTGTACGCTACAATTTAAGACACCCTGTGACCTATTGTGAACTATTTAAGCAACCAAAAATGGTGTTGCATTCTGCTTTAGCCTTTTTTTTTTTGTTATGTTTATTCCAAATAATGCAAAATTGTTGAAATTCTCAGTTGTATTTTAAATTTTGTATTCACCATTTATTTGTATTTGTATTATATATCCATAATACACACACACATGTATGTATGTATTATGGATACATAATACAAATACAAATAAAT
>NW_015154260.1:0-3955 GCF_000732505.1 Cyprinodon variegatus | reverse complement strand
TAATATGAACTTGAAATAAGACAATGCAGTTGTGTGTACATTGTCCTGTTGCATTGGCAAAATGTCTCTTTCACCTCCTCAATTCAAGAAAAAAAATCACTTTTTTTAAGAAAGTATGACTTATCTAGATTTTGATTTTTTTTTCCGGTGTATGTCTGAAATGTGACTCCTGCAGAAAAAGAAAAATCGGAAAACGATTCAACTACTTACATTAGGTCAGCAATAAATATAAAATTCTAACTATTTTCAATTAAGCTAAGTATATCTTTAAGTTTGAATAAAAAAAGCATAATATCTTCTGTCAAATCTACTATTAACAACCTTGGACATAATTGTAAGAATATGTTAATTCTATATAGATGTATAATGAGTCTGAGGAGGGCACTATGCAGCAGCAGCTGTTTATTTGTGCCTCAGGATTCTGTTGATGGGGTTCTCTAAGTTTATTGTTCAAGTTTTCCTCATCTTCGGGTTTCACTCTGCTGTGACCACAGGTTTCTTTTCCTAGTCTGCTTGCATTTCAGGGGGAACGATGTACATACTGCTAAAAGGAAAACCATCTGAAGGAAACGTTGAACAGAAATGGCAGGTTTCTCTCCAGGCAAAATCCCCAAATATGAGTAAGATGTGTTTTTTTTATTTTTCTTTCTCTTAATGTCTTGTGGTGTGTCTTATCGCCTTATGCTTCCTGTCACGCAGAACAAAACCTAAAAGATGTTCTTATTGGTGGAAATACAGGAAGCAGCATTCGCATGATTCCACTTCTGCTTTTTTCCGTAGAAACAGGAAGTGATCGGAGGTGGGTTTGAGTTTCATGTTCCCTCTTTAAACTGATGTGTTGGATCAATTCTGACTGGTATATCTCCCAAACATGTAAACAGGTCAAGTGAATCAGTGGCCTCCTTCCAGACATCATCTGCCTCCTTCCTCTGTGAACTGAGGCGCTTCCTAGATGCTGTCCTGCCTCAGCAACGCACCGAGCCCCCTCTATTGCCGCTCGGCTCCCTGCAGTCCCTTCCTCCTCTGGCTCTCGGCTTATCCACCAGCGAGGCCCTGTTGGCGGAAATCATTAACTCCTCTGCCCCCACTATCTTTTCCTTCGCCAGCTGGAGCTCCTGCTTCCCGGTGCGTCCTGGACAGCTGGCCCTCTCCCCTGCTCTGCTGGAGGAGCTTGGGCAGAGGCTGGAGAAGAATGAGCAGCAGATAAAGGAGTTGATACGGCAGGAAGCCATACCACCCAGATCATCAGAGAAGCTGGAGAGACTCAGAGAGCTCAGTGCTTTTCAGAGGCAGGAACCTGCAGCAGAAGGTGTTAGGAAAAAAAGCATGGGCCTTTAAATTATGCTGTTTAAGAACGAAGATATAAACTGATCTCTTGTTTCCTGTTTCAAACAGGAGAGAGCCAATACTGCGCCTTCCTCCTCCTAAAGGCCCTGCAGACGGTGACCCATGCATACAACATACAGGGAAAGCTGAGGGCCACCAGAGCAGGCCCTTCCACCAGGGGACCCATCTGCGGGCTGGGTAGTCTCACAGTGTCCCTCGAACAGCTCCTCTTGGGCCCCCAGAGCGCCAACCTCAACAACTGCCGCGGCTCATGTGCTTTCCCGTTATCCAACGGCAACAACCACGCAGTCCTCCTGAACTATCACATCGAGAGGGGCAATGTGAACGAGCGGGGGCCCTGCTGCGTGCCGTTGACCTACGACCCCCTGGAGGTGATTGACTGGAACGACGAGGGCAGCTTTCTCTCCATCAAGCCGGATATGATAGCCAAAGAGTGCGGCTGTCGCTAAAAGTTTGTGGCTTTCTGCATGCAGGGTTTATACAGTTATGGTAAATTCACATTATTTAAACAGATATGTATGATTCTTTCACATAGATGTTACAATGTGCATGTTTTATTATTCTTTCTGTCCTCATATGTATAACAATTCAAACATTAAAATAACCATGATCAAAGACAGTCTGTACTTGGTTGTACTTTTTATTCAGGAATCCTGTGAATCCATCAAAGAAAACATTTTTTATGCTTCACTCTTTAGCTTTCGGTTTTAGAATTACTTTTCTGCCTATTGGCTTTTTTCTTCTCCGTATTGCTCCAAGCTCTTCGGATCCCCACCAACTGGTCACACTGTCCCATATGGAAAACTGGGAAAAGAAATAGGGAAATAACACCATGAATGAATAATGAAATGCTCTAACAATTATTTCAAGGCAGGGACACTTCCAGAACGTTCTCCAGGGGTCAGCTGGATGGGGGCCACTGATAATGACAACAAAACTAAAAGATATAACAGAGATTCTGAAAATGTCCCACTAAATGCCCTCTCCTAAATTAATGCATGTAAAAAAGCCTGATTATTAGAGGGCCAGAGTGTTCAAAAGGGTGACTGTTGCCCTCCTGCAGCTCACTCTCTTCAAAACCCTTCAAAAATGTCTTTATTGTTGCATCAGCTAAAGAGTAATGATGGAAATTGAAATGAGTAGAACTTTACTGTTTTGACTTTGGAGATACATCACATTTCATGACGTTAAAGGGGAACACCGTTTTTTTTTTTTTTTTTACATTGGCCCTTGATTTTACGTTATCACATCATGTTCTACTCACCAATATGAGTTTTGTGTCATTTGGAGCCGTTCTGAAGATATTCCGTTAGCTTATATTCAAGTAACGTCTTCCTATGGGCAACGAGTTGAAGGCACAAACTAAACTGTTCATAATGTATTCTGTATGGTACGCCAGCATTCATAACATGTCTAGAAATATATAAATATAAAAAATATAAACGCGGATGTCTAGGGTACAGTGATTCGCCTACATGTTATGAATGCTGGCGTACCATACAGAATACATTATGAACAGTTTAGTTTGTGCCTTCAACTCGTTGCCCATAGGAAGAAGTTACTTAGATATAACCTAATGGAATATCTTCAGAACAGCTCCAAATGACACAAAACTCATATGGGTGAGTAGAACTTAATGTAATAACATAAAACAAAGGGCCCAATGTAAAAAAAACTGTGTTTCCCTTTAACAAATACAAAAGCGAACGGAAAAGGATTTGAAAAGAGGCACTTTTTGCTGTTATCGTAGCTGCAGGGTTTTTATATTACTTCTATGTAAGCTTTACACATAGAGGCATAAAATTATAAATTTCCTTCTTTATAATTCTTCTCATCACAAGATATATTACATTTAAAAGGAAGTTTCTCAGAAAAGCATTTCACTGTAGCTCTGGCTGTATGTTTATATTTACATTGAAGATTTTATTTTGCTCCATCTGCCTTTATGTATGTATATATGCACACATATATATATAGTGAATTCTTTTTTTCTATTGTTGTTTGTTGTTGTAACCTAGAAAACCAATCCAGAGGACAGCGTACCCAAAGAATTCACTCAAAAAGAAGCAGCAAAACTTACAAGAAAATTACTCAAACAATAGGAAGCAGAGTAAACCATCCAGAAGGTTTTTTTTTTTTTTCAAAATGTTTCTCCAGTTAATGTAACTGAATAAATATAACCACTACCCACCTCTGCTGACTGCTCAGGTGTATCAACAATAGGATAAAAAGAATTCACCAACAGCTGCCTGCACTGCTGTATTTATAGTGGTTAGGGCATAGAGCTTGGATTCCTGAGGTTCTCGGTTCGAGCCTCCTACTTCCACAGACTCCCACTCTGGGTCCCTGAACAAGACCCTCCAATGTGAGATCAATAAAGTTCAATTATCAAAAATATAAATTATTATTACATATAAATATTAATAGCCAGTATCGCCCTTCTGGATAGATGCAAACTACATTTGGTTGCTTTCTACTTGTGACAGTGTAATGACAGTTAATTTGAATCCTACACTATTCTATAAAACAGACCAGTCTGAAGTAGATTATTTTAACATTTGTTAAGTCCACAATATTGCAGGAATATCTCAGCATCTAAAATTAAAAA
>NW_015154259.1:4670-5715 GCF_000732505.1 Cyprinodon variegatus | reverse complement strand
TTTTCTTTCGCACCAAATCAAATTAGAATCTTCAGTCTGACATATCTATATGAAACATTTTTGATCTGATACCATCTTTAATCCGATTATTTATATACATGTAAACGTAACTAAAGTTTTCCAGGGTCATTAAAAAACCATTAATGTCAAATGTCAATTTAAAAAACGTGTTCTTTGCAGCAATAATGGATTCAAATTTTAATTTAATTGAAAATCTTAATTTAGAAATTATTTTATTAAACTTTTTGTTTTTGTTTTTAGCCTCTGAAATCCCTACCATTTTTCTAATAATTTCACAACTTTTATAAAAGGATTTCAGATTATACTGTATATCATATCTGTGTGTTTTTTCTCTCTAAATTAGGTTTTTATCGTTTGTAAATGTATTGATTGCTTTCATTTTATTGTCCTACCTACCCAATTGGTTCAGTAATTTTTATTATGGAATGGACTTCATAAATAAACTCGACCTAAAAGTCGACTTACATAATTCAGCCAATTCTTTCCTGTTATGAGCTCAATTTTAAAGACTTCTACAAAAAAAAAAATCTAGAAATGCGATCTGTTTGATGGACAGCACTCAGGTCTGTTCCTCCTGTTAAATAGCTGCAGCCATGCGAGTAACTGAGTGAATACCTACAGCAGCCATCGTTATAGTCTAATTATCGTAAAAGTGGATTATAAAACAGCAGACTAATCCTGTTTCCTTGTTGGGAATTAGCAATAATGCACAGAAAATGTACACAGATGAATCCTATTTATGTCTGGTAGGGAGCATTTCGAGGTCATGGTGTGTGACAGGCTTGTTCTCTGGCTGTCTGGCTGTAGCTCTTCCTCTGGGCCGCTCCCATAAGCACTTTAATGACCAGCTGAGCTGCTAGGCTGGAAACAGGACAGTCTTCTCATTAACTGCTGCTTGTCTAATCATAATCAGGAGATTTGTTTTGGGCTGAAGGTAGAATGTGGTCTGCACTTTTTTCTGCAAAGACAATAAGATTTACCATCTTTATAATAAATACCGGACTTCTCCTTTAACATTGATCAT
>NW_015154259.1:0-1904 GCF_000732505.1 Cyprinodon variegatus | reverse complement strand
AAATAAAGTAAAAAAAAAAAAAACAATCCAATGGACTTTGTTTCCAAGTTTGAAGACGTTTCCCTTCCCATCCAGGAATCTTTTTCAATGCAAAATGTAAGAATTTTCACCACCGTCTGTGGTTAATCTTTTAAACTTCTTCAGATAGAACTGCCTCCTGATCTTTGGCTTAATCTAATCCTAAAGATTACCGACCAGATCTAAGTTAAGGTTTTATGGACTTACATTAGCAGCCATTCAAAATGGCCCTTCCCAGTGAAAAGCCAGCCGAATGGCAGCAAAATCCCTTCCAACTTCCAGCCCAATAAGCAAGAAAAACATTGCAGGATATATTTGTCTTTACTTTCAGCACCTAAAACAGTTAATCTGCCAGGTAGCATTTTTGACCAGTAATTTAACATGATGTAATTTTCCTATACAAATAGCCGTTGGAATAAAAAAGCTCAGAATTACTTAAAAAATTATATATTCTTTGTTATATTTTACCACCTATGGTCAGGACATTTTCACCCATGCAATGCATGCTGGATAAACACAGGAAGGCTACATTATGAGTTGCTTTTTTCTCTTATAGTTTATGTATACATCCTAACTGTGATAGGTATGAAACAGAGGGCAGGATTTGGTTCCATACACTCCGGAATAGTCGCCAGGACTCTTTATCAGTCTGAGGCATAATGACAAGAACCTACACTGTCACATAACTATGTACCTTTAACTTGCAGTTGTTTTTTCTAATTGCAGCATTTTTCATTTGTTGGTGTTGTGTGTTTGCAGCCTGTTTTCACTTTCATGCTCTCCATTTTCCTGTACTGGAGTTTTTCTCCTCTGCAGTAATTTATTTTTCATGTATTTTTTGGAGTTCTCACTGTTTTATTTTCTTATCTAATGTTGTTTATGTGGTTTTTGGATTTGCTGCGAAAAATGTAGTCGGATATGTATTCATACCTCGGCCAACTTAATAGAAATCTTCCTTTGATAGTTGCAGTGGGTGAAACTGAAAGGTCATGTGAAAAAGAGATCATCTGCTAAACATTTGGGATCTCCACTGAGGTCAGCTCCATCCAGCTCAACAGAAAGAAGCTTCCAGCAACATCACCAAAGATTAAAAAACATGAGAGGCAGCCAGTTTTTTATTTTGTAGTTCATTCGCTCAAATGCTAATGTCGGCTAAAAGTTTCAGCTGGCTGACGTATCAATCCACCTCTACCTTGTTTGATATATGTTTAAAAAACTGTTTTCAGGGTATAATAAAATAACAGGTGATTCTATAAAGATGGTGCGGACAGAGCATTTGGAAGAGGCCCACTAACTTCTCTTGTTGTGGAAAAAATGAGGGCATTGGGTAAGAGCCTGAATGCTTCCGTCCTGTCTAAACAATATTAGTTCACATCATTAATATACGCACTGAAAAACAGCAAATCTAAATATTTAAATTTCTCTTACTTATGAGCACTTAAAAAAAACAGATTTGGACATTTTTACTCTTGCTCTTTCTCGTAGTATTCTATTATTTTCATTTTAAAGCCACAGCTGGCTCGTTGAGAGAGGCACAGTGCTGGAAGCTGAAAGCACCACTCAACATTGCTCAATGTCTGCCTGAAGCTACTCAGACTTCTTTGCAGCCCTCTGTCTTCACAGACATACAGTCAAAACACATCTTCAAAGTGTTTTGCCTGTAAAACCTAAGGAGTTTAAAATATATTTTTTCCCAATAATTTATATCATGAACCTCCCAGCAATTCATCCCATTTGAATTCAAACCATTTTTGTATTTCTGTTTACTTAACCGTTATTTAACCAGGGAGGTCAGTTGAGAACATATTCGGATTTATTATGATAACTTGGCCAGCAACAGGCAGTTTTAAACAAAAAAATGAATTCAATCCAATCATAAACAACTT
>NW_015154258.1:3894-5718 GCF_000732505.1 Cyprinodon variegatus | reverse complement strand
AAAGGAGCGGAGCGCAACGGAAGCTGATTGGTCAGGAGGAATATTCACCTCCTGCTCCAAAGTGAGGAAGACCTCCCTCCTCTTCTTCCTTTGGAAGAAAACGGTACGTAGAAATCTTTTATTTTTTATTCATTTGATTTTACTTTGTTTTATTTTATTTTTTTATTAATAATCAATAAATTCACTGGAAAAAAATGCAACAATTTTTGGCATTTACTTAATATTTAGTTACTTTAACACCATTGTTTTATATCCTACCCTGCCGACATGAAACAATGGTGTTTAAGTAAATAAATATGATTAAATGCTAAAAATAGTTGCATTATTATTTTTCATTGATGACCTTAATAATCTATCTGATCTTTTTTATAGGAAGCATAAACATAGAGCCCATTATTTGGTTTTAGCTATGAAGTATTTATTGTTAATCTGTGTGATTGAAAAAGCACAAAGAGTCTTTTAATGCATCATTTAATAATAATTTTAGTTTATTCTAATCTAAAGGATTATTATACTTTAGTTTTTTTATTAAACAATTATCGTTCAGATGATCCTGATATTTTCTACACACTGAACTTTAAGGAAAGTGTTTTTGTTTTTTCCAATTACTGACCGCTGATGACGTCACAGTGTCGCACCGTTGCTCTCTTTGATTAATGTGCGCATGCGCATCAGGGCTCTCCATGATTGGATCCAGATGTTCTGTTCAGCTTGACATGAGGAATTCCTCCACAGCTCGGTTCTATTAACGGCATAAATTCATTAAATCCGGAGGATTGTTTTATTTGTTGTCTTCTAATTAATTTAATAGCAGACTGGATCCGGACAGGGCGGTAGGGGCCCAGCCAGGCCCTCAGGGGCCCCAAACTGGGTTTATATCTATGAAAAATCTAATGATGTAGCTGCTAATATTAGACCAACCAGTAGCCTTCCTGTTCATCCTGAGGTTTTATTCTCTCCATCTTCACAGCTGATGTCATTTCATTTGTGTTTTTTATTTTAAATGTTTAAAATCGTTGATAGTTCCTGATGCTGCATCAGATCCTCACAGCCGCCCTGCAGCGTTAATCTGACTGAAGACATTTAGAACCTGGTACTATTGAGTTCAGTGATACCAATGTTTTATTTTTTTATTCGCCATAAATAACAGTTTAAAATGAAAATAAAAATATATAAATAAATAAAAAGTCTCTTTGATTTTCAAATCCTGACCACTGCTGGAGGATCAACGCAGCTCTGTTACTCAGAGACGGTTTGGATCAGACATAAACTAAGATGTGCTTCAGGAATCCAACCATTTGATTTTTTTAAAAATTGCATCCTAATTTTTTTTTTTTACGATTGCAGCCTTGCAGCAAGAAGGTTCTGGGTTTGATTCCCGGCCTGCATGGAGTTAGCATGTTCTCCCTGAGCATGCCTGGGTTCTCTCCGGGTACTCCAGCTTCCTCCCACAGTCCAAAAACATGACTGTTAGGTTGATTAGCTTCTCTAGATTCTCCTTAGGTGTGAATGGTTGTTTGTCTCTGTGATGGACTGGCGACCTGTCCAGGGTGGACCGCCTCTCACCCACTGACAGCTGGAGATAGGCACCAGCACCCCTCGCAACCCCAATTGGGACAAGCGGTCAGATAATCGATGAATTTTATTAGTTTTGTGTTTTCACAAACAGAAAAAAAATAGAAAATTCCACACTGTGTTGCCTATCATCATGATATTGGGAAATGGAGCAGGATCAAACAAAAACAGGAAGCTGCCGGATAATGTCACATTCACCTTAAATCATGTCTTCAGTGGCCTGCAAACATGACATCAACTCAATCATAT
>NW_015154258.1:0-688 GCF_000732505.1 Cyprinodon variegatus | reverse complement strand
AAACTGATTTACACTCCCTCTCTCTAGAACAGGATTCAAATATTTGGGAATCATGTGACGTGTTCTTTTTCTGATTTGAGAAGAATTTCGGACTTCTCGCTGATTGAAAAAACTTTCCCTGTTCCTTAAGTTAGAGAATATGAAATTTTGTGTTAGAGGTTCGGTCCAAACATTTTATAGAACTTGGGCACCTCTATCACCTTATTTTGAGAGACTGGATGCCCTCCCTCGGGACTGAATGTGTTCCTGTGCCCCCCCGGCCCGGCGGCCTGGTTGACAGCTATTGTCAATCTGTACAGTCTTAAGTATCCATGTCCTGTCTTGGTTTGTGTGCTGTCCACGTTTTTGAGTTCTGTCTCGACCTGTCTTGGGTTTTCATACTTGTGGTTTTTCAGCTGTATAATTAATAAAAAGATATATAAATAAATATATATATATATATTTATATATATATATATATATAAAAAGATCAGGGTCAAGGATTAAGGCCTTGGTACATGGGTTGTGGACGCTAACCACTGCGCCACCAAAGCACACCTGAGTAGCTTTTTTTTTAATAACCATACAATATACTTCTTTATATATATATATTTATATATATATATACCTCTACTTTAGCCTTTACTATGCAGCGTGGTGTTTTCTGTCTGTCCATCAGCAGGTTGTTTATATTTACCCTACAGAGCAT
>NW_015154257.1:0-5721 GCF_000732505.1 Cyprinodon variegatus | reverse complement strand
GAAATAAAAGATTGTTCTCTATGACTTTAATGGTATGTTTTGGGTTAGTTTAAAGTAATTTTTTTAATTGTTTTTTTTTTATAAAATCCCAGCTTAAACAGATTAGAGATAATAATTCATATCAAAAACTTTTTCCTTCCCCAAAAATGAAACTTCTATCTTCTTGTTTCATAGCTGGTTTGTCGTTGAAATTCAGTGTTTGGATAAAACAAAGCCATTCTGATGTCCACATAAGGCATCATTTAGGATAATCTGTTAAAAGAACACTTTTCTTAGAGGTTCTGGTCCTTGTCTACATTTTCTTTGGCTAACTTCAATTTGGTTTTTGTGTTTTTCTCAAAGCAAAAATTTCTAATTTCTCTTATGAAAATTAAACTTACAGTTCTCTATATGTTTAAACACACATTAGGTTTCTTATTATTAGTAGCAATAACCTGCTTTAGATCCCCATATTCATATCATGGAGACTTTTTTAGGCTCTTGCGGTCTACTTTCAGGCGGACCCTGCTTGGAAATGTCGGTAGTTGGATTAAATGTCCTTTTCCCGTAGAGTGTTTTCTCTCCTGAGTAAAAATGCTAATTAGGACTCTTTTGAGATGCTTTTCAGTTGCAGGGATCCATAAACTGTTACAGTCTTCTTCCTAAAGGTTTTAGACATCTGTAGTTTTAAACAGATTTTCCCTTAAAATGCTGATTATTGCTGTTTTCATTTTTTCTGGTGTGAGAAATCTCTTTGTTTCAGACATTTCAGGTGAAAATAAATATGGAGGGTCCTAATGTCTTCCTTATAGAAGTGCTCGAAGCTTCTTTTATATTGCTATAAGACTTCTCAGTATTGTTAGAATTGGAATGTCCGTATTTATTAGAATAATTTTAATGCATACAGGCTATTGCAGGGAGGGTATATATTATGGCTTAATTTGTAGCACAAATTAAATGAAGCACCTTTTAGCTATGCTATCTGCTTTTAGCCACTTACTGTCTTTAGTTGTGCTTCTTACCCGTTTTCAGTTGTTTGTGTTGGAAATATATAAATGAAGACACTACAATCACATCACTGTGATTAAATATGCCTCAAACTCTGACATATTTCATTTAAATCAGAGCTGATTGTGTATTTAAGGTTCAGTCCCATCAAGAGGATCTGTGTAGATGCTGAACGGCCATTTTTAAAGCCATCTTTCACAATATGACTTTTGATTTAATTCATTTTCTTTGCTTAACTTTAAAAAAAAATTTTTTTCCACTGAATAGAAACCATTTTGGCCTTAACTTTTTGGGTATTTTTTTCCGCCAGACTGTGATGAATCTTGTAAATATGTGTTTGTCTTGCAGGAAATGTCCGAGCCTTCTGGATGAACCCAAATGTGACATACGATTGGAAAAGGAACTTCTTTGAAAAAAAGGATGCAAGTCGTAGGAACATTTATTTAGGTGAACTATCTCTTTAGGTAACTCTTCTCATCCTCAGACTTTGCTCTGAGGTTCATTTTTTGGAAGATATTAACTTATTTGATGTAAAATCAAAAGAGAAAAGCCTACAACCTGAAAGTTTTCCCTCTTTCTGGTGACTTGGTGATCGGAGAGGTTCAGGCTACTCAAACAGTTTTATATAAAACAAATGGATGTAATCTAGCCTACTCTCTACACACATTTTGTTTATGCATGTAGATTTAATACCAGGGATGTCCTGATCAGCATTTTAGGCCTCTGATCCCGATCTTTTAATTTCAAATCCGGTCCGGTTTCAAGTCCCAAAATTCTGCCTTTAGTTTTGAAATGTTTAAAGCTCAAATACATTTTGAGCAAGTAACTTATATTTTTATAATATTTCATCAATAAGCATCACTATTATTATTGTAAATCCCATGAATTCAAAATTTTACTGAGAATTTAAGGTCGGCTTTAATTTAATATTATAGACAAAAGTAAAAAGAAAACGCTGACTTGGTATTATCAAAAAGAAAATGTAAGATCCACTTTTAGCTTGTAAGTGCTTAAAGGAATAGTACACCCAAAACATGATTAGCCTTCATTTTCTACTCACCCCCATGCTGAACAACACTCTGGAGTACTTTTTTGATATCTCANCCCTTTGTGTACCTTTCAGCATGTCTGTAACTGTATGACGGTGGTGTGGAGACACCAGTGGGTGTAATCGAGATTAAAATCCTCCCAAGGGTCCTGGCGCCCATGGCTGGAGCTTTGTTAGAAGTTTAATCAATCAGCCACAGCGCCTTAATTAATCGGCATGATGAACAGGAGAAATAATTGGGTTTCTGCCAGACGGGAATCTGTTGCAATCTAATGTCAGCCAATCGGGATCCAATTTGTAATCACAAAGCTGATCTGGAGGAAAGAGCCCTTCCAGGATCAAAGCAGGATAAAAGCATAAGACAATGGACATATTGTGGCTCTGGAGGTACACTTCTGACAAGAAACACATGGTTTGAACCTCTCCAGTAATATACTCAATGTGTTTAAGGTGCCTAATTGGATCTGAAGAGTGTCAGGATGATTATCATTCCTAATGGAATCCGGGGTATAGTTTAGAATATGCTACTGAAGCATAGTGGCGAAAGAAGAAATAAACCGGCTCCTCCCCAGATGTTTCTGAGTCAGGAGAAAGCTAATAAGGGGAGTCTGGTTTTCCAATACCGTAGCAGATGCCATTAACTGTGGCCCACTCTGACAATACTGATCAGCCCAGACTCAGCTCAGACATTGTATGCAGTGTCTGAAACAAATGGAAGAGCACTGGAGCCTCCAAATAGCCAGCGCTGAGAGGAGACCCCGATAGTTTTATCCTTTACCAGAGCCAAATGGAAAAATAGCTTAGGCCTCTTATTAATGTCACAGTGGCTAGGCGGTAATTCCCCCAGGCTCTGTGTACCTCAGCTTGTTAATGAGTCACTGCTTATCAGTCAGCCTTGTTAACAGGCACAGGCCTCTCATCCAAACCGCCTACCGCTATTGTGTGCTAGCTGTAAAGCGTATTAGCCAAATATTCCCCCTATCTTGGCATGCAGGAAGTCAACAGCAACGCATACAGGAAGTGGGCTGTAAGCCAATGAGAAAGGGCTCGTCCAGTGGGGAAGGAACCCATTTTGTTGGAGAATAAAGTGAAACCGCCAACAGACATGCAGAGTCCTCCCGCCTGTAAATCTTAGCACACTAACAACAACTCCACACAGCTCCCACCCTTTAATCTTTATTCATTACCGGCCTCAGCTGGAGGCATCGGGAGTCATTCAATGGCTCCGACCAGCAGAACTTGTGGAGTAAATAAACAATTAGGCATGTTTGTGGTCACAAAAGCTAACTTCCTGCTGGATTCTGTGGATTCTGAGGCCAGGTGGCTGATAGGAGGTCGCGGCACGCTGCTCTGCTTGTTGTCGAGTAAGCGCTCTGACATACGGACCCTCTGCACTCCACCACAGCCCCCGGGTAATTGGGTCAACATTACAGAACCAGGGCACAACCGGCCAATTGCATGCCTAATCTGTGCCCTTCTGAGAGGCACTTTCCATCCACTTCGCATGGCTGCACATCCAGCTGTGGAAATGGATATGTCAAATGGCATGCAATTAGTGTCTCCCCGATTCGTTCGGTTGCTCTAAGGAATCGTGCTCGGAGATGAGCCTAGAAAAAAAGATGTGCTGTCCTTTCCATGACTTGACATATATTAAGGCAGGGAACTTGGGAGTCAGCAGTCGGTCAGGAGTTTAAACAGTCATGACATGTAGGGCTTAATAAAATAACTCTCTAATCCATGAGGGATATCTTGTCCGATTTTCCATGTTTGTTTTGTCCAAAGAAGCAAAAGAGTCCTGAAAGTTATAATTAACTTAAGACTAAAGCAGCCCAGCAGTAATGGGCTCTGCTGCTTTCAGATGGCTTATCTACTCTAACATTGATTTGCTGAGCTAATCATTTTTCCTCTCTGATACATAATGCTGAATTATTTATGCTAAGTAGACCATTCTGTTCCAGGTCCTCCATGCATGGACTTCTCCATTATAACGACCCATTATCAGGCTATACAATCGCTCTAATCCATCTTCTACTTAACGGCCCTGTTGCAGTGTCACAACAACACCCGTCAGAAAGATCGGAGCAGATGTGAGCAATGGACACGTGCTTGAGGCTTGCATTTCCCCTTAAAAGTCCGACACAGCTGTTTGGGCATTACTCACGTTAACTGCAAATAAAAGATTTACCTACAATGCCAGTGAGAAGCATTCATCATCTTGCATTTTTTTATATTTTCTTATGCTGCAAATTCTAATCTGAGTGTTTTAATGACATTTTGCTTGATAGATTTAATGGTAGAGCATCTGCACTGGAAAAACGATCTAGAAATAAGTAAAAATTTCTTAAATAAATTAATTTTAGTAGCTTAATAAGATAAATTTTCAATTGAATGCATGTAATAAGACAATGCAGTTGTTTTTTCTTATTTTTAATGTAAATTATTTTGTCCCATTGGCAAATTATCTCCCTTACCTCCTCTATTCAAGACAAAATATACTTATTTTAAGAAATAAAATTACCTATTTAGATTTAAATTTTTTGCAGTGTGCAAAATAGAGGAAAACAGACATTTACTTTTTGAGAAATATAACTAATAAAAGTGTAGACAAGTTTTGCATTCAGACCCATTTTCCTTGATACCCCTAAATCAATCAAAAGTAGTGTTACACCATTAAGTGGAAGAAAACCCATCCATCCATAGGCTGTCTTAAAGGAATAGTACACCCAAAACATGATTAGCCTTCATTTTCTACTCACCCCCATACTGAACAACACTCTGGAGTACTTTTTTGATATCTCAAATGCATCTGGAGATCTGGGAGGCTTCTTGCTGTCTGCTGACATTCAAATAATGGAGGTCCATAGCGCCCGAGGCAGAAAGGTCCATAAAAGTCCACAAAAAACGTGTCAATATTCCTCCATACTGCTCGTCCAATGTATTCCAAGTGTCCTGAGTGGGTAGCGTCCAGAATTTACTCGAAACGAAGTCATTTAGAATGTTTTTAGAGCATAAACAGTAGTGTATAGGATTTCCTGAAAGTGCGCCTTGAGATGGCATGTGTTGCACTATATAAATAAACTGAATTGAACTGAACTTTTGTCACTTGAAAGTGGAACCAGCTGCAGAAAATAAACTGCCTGTAATGAGCAACTTTTCAGGCAATCTCTTCAGATCAGACATTACCGTGTTTTCTTACTAGCTGCGACTAGTGATGATAGCAAGGCTTCTTTAGGGTAATAGCTGCTCTTTTCAAGAGTAATATTAAGTGAGAAAGGTTAACGTATAGAAACAGGTCTGCAACAAGTAGGAGAGAATCTAAAGGCACAAAACCACCAAGCCAATAGTGCAAACAAGGAGTATGAAGTCATGGTTCTGATATATTAGGCAGTCTCATGGTTAAAGGCTGAGATATAATCATGTGTTGGTTTGTGATGTCAGTCTGTGTGCGCCATATGAGGGCCCATAGAAGTGCTGCACACGGTGATAGATGATAGATGATAGATGTAGTTGCAGAGGAGCTTTATTCAGCATAACATGCGGAAATGGAGAAAAAAAGAGACGAAACAGTTGACATATCACTTCCAAAAATGGCCAACCTCAGTATTGTTTATTGAAGAACTTATGATTTTTGAAGAACAACATTATTCAGTTTATTTACATAGCGCCAATTAACAACACATGTCATC
>NW_015154256.1:3523-5722 GCF_000732505.1 Cyprinodon variegatus | reverse complement strand
GTGAATGTATAGGAGCTAGCAACAATACCGAACTGTCATTTGAAGTATTTGGAAGGAGATTTACAATGATCCTCATAAAGGAGAGGAGGTGGTGACATACTGGCAGGGAATAACTGTCCCCTTGCTCTAATTAGCGAATTAGAACAGAGGAGGGAAGAGGCAAACAATCATCGAACCAAAAAGAAACAACAACAAACAAAACTGGCAGAATTCAGGACACCTACAATGCATCCCAGTGCTTTAAGCTCTGTTTAGGCTTCAGATGTTTTGACTGAAATGGCAACAAATAGGGTGCTGAAAGTTTGTTTTTTTTGTATTTCAGAGCTAAGCATTAACGTTCTGCTATTATAGTATTGATCTTTGTTTATCTAAAGTTGATTCATTTCTAAATTTTACTATCATATATACAACATGTACCCAAGAAAGTCACCTTTAAGATAAACAGTCTCTTTTTTCAAGGTAGACAGTTCCAATATAGCAAACTCAACACCCTGCAGGAGGAAAATCCTATGAATGATGGTGGTAATTGTTAATTGAAAGAAAACAGTGGGAAGTACTTAGTGGGATTTGGAGTGTAGGTTATTTAAACTACAATTTTTTTAGTTTCCATGTGAAACCATTTGAGGTCCTTGAAATGTGTTCTTTGTCCAAGATGTCTTCGCATAATTAACTAAGAGCAACAGGTTGATAAAAGGCAACAACAATGTCTGGGAGATCAAAAATGAAGGCTATTACATTCTCATCGAAGTCCCAAGTTTTGTTATGTCTTCATCCTCTGTTATAAAGGAATTAAGTAGACCATTGTGGTTATCTGTCTCAGTATGACCACAGCATCATTGTTTTATTTTATTGTGGGATAAAGTTCACTTCAACAGTTACAATTCAGTTTATTTATTAAGCTTCAATTTTTAACAAGGACAAAGAGACCTATTTATATCTTGCTATAGCCTAAATATATGCTATCTATGCCCGCTTATCAATGGAGGTTTGTGTTGAGTGTGTGACCTGCTGATCAGTGATCAGAGCAGATCAAGGTGAAAGTTGACTGATTCTGACCTCCGTCTGACAGAATGGTGCATCTGAGTGTTAAAGTATCATCAAAACAAGGGGGAAATTAGTCCTTCTCAGCATTTTATAATATGTATTTGGTTTTACTGCTTAAGGAATATGCATACCGAAAAAATTAGACAGCTATGGTTTTTTAATCTCTGCACTTGAGAATAGGAGTGGGAAACAATGATGATAAACCAAAATAGGTGCCCACACACTCCCTGCAGAGGCCAAGCTGTGGATGTTTGAAACATCTCCCCGTGTGAAGCCCTGTGTTTCTATGTACCGCTCACGGCAGAGCGGATCTACCACAACACTGTCAGAACACATCAGCTGCCGAGGCCTTTGACGGCTTCCATGCTCGGCTCTCTTAGCACAGCCACAGCCCTGTTGCTTTAGTCCTGCCTACCCTGGTCTCAGTAATGTGGACATGGCTGCAGAACACAAAGCCTTCTGCAGAATAATCTGAGCAGGAAGAATGATGACCTGCATTATGTATTATCTGTGCTGGTGGTTAGGAGAATGGACAGATATAACAGTGAGAGGTCATGGAGAAAGTTTTCATAAAAGGCTGATCTGCTGCAGCTGGAGCATTAATGGCCTCAGGGTTTGCTGTGAGGAGGGACATTATCCTCCTGACCTGATTGAAAAGAGGGCCTGAACAAAGCGCACCTTCTGCTTAGTGGTTAAATATGTGTCATGTCGTCATTGTGGTCCCCTCTGACAGAGATATGCAGCCTGACAACAGAGCAAAAGTATTCTTGGTGGTCACCTGCTTTTTAGGAGTGAAAGTAATCCGGAGGAGCATTGAATGGCTTCTGGGGTCAGAGGAGGAATGTAACAGCAGCAGTGTGAGACGGGGAGATAAAGACACATGCTTCCTGTTTCGACGCCACCATTCGTTCAAGGTTACGACCTGTCCGTTCTGTCTCTTTCTACCCCCCCATCCCATAGCCGAAAGCCAATGATGACATACTTACACATTACTCATTCAAGTTGACTTATAAGAGAACTAAATTGTATTCTGAATTCACAACGTTTGTTTTAGTTTAGCATAAATGGATGGATGGATGGATGGATGGATGGATGGATGGATGGATGGATGGATGGATGGATGGATGGATGGATGGATGGATGGATGGATGGATG
>NW_015154256.1:0-1646 GCF_000732505.1 Cyprinodon variegatus | reverse complement strand
TGGATGGATGGATGGATGGATGGATGGATGGATGGATGGATGGATGGATGGATGGATGGATGGATGGATGGATGGATGGATGGATGGATCGGTGAGTGGGTGGATTGGTGGATGGATGTCCTATATATCAGGTTTTTCTAGGCTTCAAGAAGCTTGTGTTGAGGGCACAGAGTTTGCCATGAACATCACACTTGCGCTCTGTTGAAGACACCAAACAGCTGAGCGACACAGATGACACATAGCTGCCAACGCTTAGACTTTACAGGCTGGCCGGGGGCAAAAGGAGCGCATTTACAAGTACATCCCAGTGGGGCGGTCAGTGGGAAGGTGTGCTGTGGCAGGTGATGAAACTAGCAGGAGCTTTTAGGAAAACAGGAAATATAAAAGTCGGCGTTCTCACATACAAAATTACTACAGATAAACAGATTAAAAAAGCAAACTTTCAGATAACTCAGTACTGTTCCTCCCTGGAGGTGTCGCACTTTTTTGTCCAAAGTTTTTATATTCTTAGCCTGGAGCAGGTTTTTAAGGTTCCTCTGAGTATTGTTTAGCGTTATAAGTTAATAGATATTAAAATCATCCAAATTAATACAACATTAGTGTTTGGAGGATAATGAGTTAAAGATATATATGCCTGTTTTGAGGAATCAGTGGCAACTTTTTATCATTTCAGGCAGGAAATGTAACCAATGGATTCCCTTGTTACGGGGTATAACTTTAGCTTCAGAACTATTGCTGTTATGTTTGAAACAACATGGCTTACAAATAAATTAATATTGAAGAAAAGTACATCAAGTTTTTTATTGCTATAGGACATTAGGAAAAAGGGATTTTAGAAAAACAACTTTATTGTTAGTATTTCTACTTTCAGAAAAACAAAAATTACTTACACTTGTCAACTTAAACCAAAAAATAATTGTATGATCATCATTTCTGGCATTGCTTGCACCTGTGAACATTCAGCCAAGAACAATGGACTACACTATATCACACCTTTGATTTTTTTCCTCATAAACACTGTGATGTTTAGGTCCCAGAATTAAGCTGAAAATGCATTACAGCAATACTATTGATCTGTAACCAAGATGCTGCTGATGTGTTTGAGGCTATTCTCCTGAAAAACTGACAAGACCCCCATGTAAATGCATTCTAGATCAGCGGTCCCCAACCTTTTTTGCACCACGGACCGCTATATGTCAGACAATATTATCACGGACCGGCCGGCAGGGGGGATACGATCAAGTAAAATGATACGACTATCGTAAAATCAAATACAAACAGCATAAAATTTGAAACAACAAGCCGGTCCCATCTAGGCGTAATCGGAGAAAATGACAGACGAAGTGTGCTCCTGATGTCCAGTCTGCTCCGTAGCTTTGTTTTGGTCGCTGTAACTGCAGAAAATCCTGCTTCACAAAAATAGGATGTTATAGATAGGATGAGTCTTAACCTGTGTCAAGAGGTACAGATGCACCGACTGATGTAATTGGGGGAGGGGAGAATACCGCAAAAAAAGTTAACAGATTTTTTTTATTTTATTTCAGTATAGTATGGGAAAAAAGTCAGAATTCTGACTTAAATGTCAGAATTCTGACTTTTTTCTCAGAATTCTAAGATTAAAGTCAGAATTCTGAGAAAAATAGTCT
>NW_015154255.1:5064-5723 GCF_000732505.1 Cyprinodon variegatus | reverse complement strand
ATGACCTTTAAAAAAATATATGCCAAATTAAGTTCTCTTTAAACTTTGCCAAAAGCCTGGTAGGGATAGATTTATCAGAAGCTGTGGAAGAAAATGAAGCAAGTAAAGGTTGTTTAGTTGTACTTCCAAAAAAAACAAAATTAAAGCAATCCACTGGAATTTGTTTCCAAGTTTGAAGACGTTTATAAAGTACGTTTCACAGACACAGTGTCACAACATAATCAAGACAAAATATGGCATTGAATGAACAATAAAATCAAAATAAGATTCAAAAGAAAAAGCAGAAAATACAATATAACCACGTATAAATGAAACACAATAAAATCATGGCATGGGAGTCTGGAACAAAGTAGGTTTCAATAAAAAAAAATCTCAACAGCTTCAGTGAAAGAAAGCTAAAGGCTGTTCCATAGTTTAGGGGCCTCAATCTGTGCCCTGGATCCTTTAGTTTTTAGCTTCGTAAAAAGGAACAATTAGGAGGTTTTAGCTTTTGAAGGCTAGGAGTACCAGAGTATTCAGGTAAAAGCTAACATACGTAGTCGGTATCCTGCACATTTAAAGCCCTGTAGGTGAAAACAAATCTAAAAACAACTGGAAGCAAGTGTGGGAAGTCAAAGACTGGGGTGATATGATAGAATCCATTTGATTTAGTAAGAAGT
>NW_015154255.1:0-1434 GCF_000732505.1 Cyprinodon variegatus | reverse complement strand
CTAGAGGGGTGAATGTGACCTTGCATATACAAGCAACTCCATGACTTCTCTATCTGATGGTCCATAGCGGTCTGCTCTCAGATTCTAAAACACTTAGACTTTTTGAATTTTGTAAATGCAGGGTAGATGATAAACCTGGAAGTTAGAGCCCCCAGTGGTTAAAAGCTGCATGATAATAATTGACCTTTATTGATCTCACATTTGAGAAATTAACCTCTGCATTAAACCCGTCCCCTTGGGGAGCAGTGGGCTGCCATTGTGCGGCCCCCAGGGAGCAGTGTGTGGGTTTAATGGGTCTTTCTCAGGAACCCAGAGTGGAGGCTGTGGGGATTCAGCCGGGTTCTAACCCAATAGGCCAACACTCCTGCACAGCTTTGCTTTAAATTAAGTATGTTAATGTTCCTGAAAAATCCTTAGAAACACATCCTTCAGCCTTGATTTAGCAATTTTATAAGGACTTCTGAATCCCTCTCTCCAGAAACATATTGTGCTCTACTAGCTTGGAAATCATGAAGCGGCTGACAGGAAACTTTTTTTTATTTTTATTAACTTGTTAAGCTCTTTTTTTCACCAGTAGGCTGATAGGAAATGGGGTATGAGAGAGGGGGAGAGACATGCGGCAAAAGGCATTCGTCGAGGACTGAAGGGCTGATTATACTTCTGCAACCGCACACATTATATGTCGCTTGGGTCTGGTCGCGAACCAGTTTTGCTGGTATGCTTCTGCAACGTCGATCTGGAATTTCTAATGATGCACAGCAGTTTCCCGCCGAAGCGCAAGGGGGAGCCTATTCGAGAACTCGTGAGAACTTTGAAGGATGGTCACGAGAACTTCGGTGGCGCTGGCGGTAGTGTTTATCGTCCAAAACAACAATGGTGCGTCTGCAAGACATCACGGTTACAGAGATGGATCTAGAGTTGCTAGACATCGATGAGGAACAGGTTCTGTTTATGGAATTGCCATGAAGACAGAGGAGTACGCATACGTTGTCCATTGTAGTTGTTCCTCGGTCTTTAAAAATGGCGCGCCCTGGCACTGAATCGAGGACGACCACACAGACAGCCGGAAAGGCATACCAAGGACCAAATTACAGCTGCTTTTTGTCTGCGCACTTCCACTTGAGGTCTGCGCGGGTTTGCGGCCATCTGACGCATAGTCAGGATTTTTTTGAGGTGCACGATGACGGTTGCAGAACCTCTGGCGGGGGGCTTGGTCGTGGACAGAGACACATTTGACGGTTGCAGAGGCTTTGCATCAAAAGCATAAATTGGCCTTAAGGCCTCCGTACATGGGTTGTGCGCGCTAACCACTAAGCCACCAAAGCATGTCTGGTGGACAGGAAACTTCCCATTGGAGGTGTCCCATCTCACAGTAGACCAGAAAGGTGAAAATGCACTAACATTTTATTACTGTGTCTACCATGCTGTTGTATA
>NW_015154254.1:3440-5724 GCF_000732505.1 Cyprinodon variegatus | reverse complement strand
TCTCCTTTCCTCTTAAGTCTGGTCCGATTTGGGACACCAGATCCAAAGGTGTCAAACTATTTTAGGGGACGTGGTTTATAGTCACAATGGTGAGTCACTATCTTACCTGAAATCTGGAGAATCAGTAACTGTGGCGTCCTTCATGATACAAACCCAGCAAACTAACCACCGGTAGTATTTTAAAACTTAGTCTGTTTTTCCAGCTCACCAAGGTCTGCGTTGGGATGTGCATCTTACAAAATTAAAGAAAATGAAAACATCACTTCATTTTCTCACAGTGGGAAAATGTGTCCTCTGCGTTTAACCCGTTCCTTAGGGAGCAGCGGTCGGCCACACCGAGGAACGCCCAGGGAGCATGCTGGGGTTAAAGATCTAGCTCATGGACTCAGAATGACAGTTTGAGCTATAGGATGAAAGCACTCAGCTCCTTCATTACCACAAGGCTGCCACCCTTTCATAATTACATATAAAGGAAAGGCACTATTACCAAGAAGTAGTTCTAGGCTCATTTCACACAGTAAAAACTGAATTTATGTTGAAACTTTTGCATCCAGACATTCTGATTCTGAACTGTGTTCACAGTCTCACTCACTTATTACTCTTCATAGAAAATTAAGTATTTAAGATAAGAAAAATGGATTTCCACCTCAAAACAACAGCTTCTACTGTACTTTGCTTTCAAGAACAAAAGGCACCGCCCCCCAAACCCTATTTAAAACATCTGTCAGCATATTTAAATCTGTTTATTTTACTCCTGTTGTCCTTGCTTACAAATAAATAAATAAAAAAAAAACAGTAAATGTGGTTCTCTAACAGAAGATTTGCTCTTTGAAACAATGTTTCTATGAGGCCGGTGTAGGAACCAGATCTGCTCGGGTCCTGAGCATGCCAGTGACGTTACGCTACATGATTAGCTGAACATTGCCACATGATGCAAAACACTAGTTGCCCAGACAATGCTAATAACGTCACGCTAGTGTTAGCGTGTCTAATGACTGATGAAGTTTTACCTGATTGATAACAAAACAGAAAAAAATCTGTTTAGGGTGAACAAATGCCACTTTGTTTAAAAAATATATAAATATAAAAAATAGAAACGCGGATGTCTGGGGGACAGTGATTCGCCTACATGTTATGAATGCTGGCGTACCATCAAAAATAAATTATGAAGAGTTTAGTTTCTGCCTTCAAGTCGTTGCCCATAGGAAGATGTTAGTTGGATATAACCTAATGGAATATCTTCAGAACGGCTCCAAATGACACAAAACTCATATGGGTGAGTAGAACATGATGTATTAATGTAAAATCAAGGGCCCAATGTAGAAAAAAAATGGCGTTCCTCTTTAAGCTAAACTACTTTTGCATTCGTATCAACAACAACCGTTCGTTTCGTCTAAAATCTCTACGAAAGTCATTTTTCAGGATGTTCATTTATCCTTCCCTGCCCTCAGATCTTAATAAAAAGAATAAAAATAAACTAAGACTTTTTGTGTCACCTTGTTAAATGGCAGATCTAAGTCTTAGAATGCAGTACTTTTCTTCAAGACTGACAATTATTGTTTTCTTTCAGCTCCTTTAGATCGCCCATGAAATGTAAAATAATAGCAAATGTTTAAAAAGAGATTCCATCATTAAGAAACGGGAACAATACAGTTTGTCCGAGTGGAGTTGCCATATGTTGTCGCCATAAAAAGGGGTGGGGCCCTGAGCATATTTGGAAATGGCCTGGAAATGCTTTTAGATGGAGGATTGATATCCAGATTCCTCTTTGAGCAAGTCTTTGAAAGGCAAAATCTGGGATTTTTTTTTAGTTCCTTTAGAGAAAGCAATGTTCCTCAGTCACTGAATGAATTTTGCTAAAATAAAAGAAAATAAACACACTATTTCTCTTTGGTGTCACTTATTTATAGAGTTTCCTTCACCTGACCATCATAATTTGTCACTATTTAAACTACTTTCTCTCTCCAATGATAGTTTTTACTCCTCTCTTACCCAAAGATACTCAAAGCACCTTCTCTCTCTGTAAATATGATATTGACTGTTCATTATTACTCCCTATAACTGCTTTATAACATAAACTCCCCTTGTACCCTCAAGCTTTACTGAGGAATTCATTAAGACTTCTGCAGATCTACAACCTTTTTGCCTAAACATTAAACAGAAGCAAGGTAGTTGATTTCTAATTTATTTCCTTGCTGCTTCAAATCTAATCCTACTTTTCTATGGTAGAGATCAGAGATGGCAAAAGTACTCACTTTCCGTACTTGAGTAAAAGTACAGATAC
>NW_015154254.1:0-1145 GCF_000732505.1 Cyprinodon variegatus | reverse complement strand
TATATACAGTATATCCAGGTATATACAGTATATCAAGATAAATAGGATTAAGGTGCAAGTGTACATGTATCGCACACAATGAAAAACAAAATAAAAATAAGAAATAAAAAATAAAAAAATAAGAAATAAAAATATGTACAATCCGGATGGCTTATATACAGGTAGAGAGATATTGCACATTCAGCATATTGCAAAGAATATTGCACAGTCAGTAAATAAAAAAAAAACTATAATGTAGCTGCACAGTGGTTTTTACAGGAGTTATTGTGGTTATAGTGCATTATTATAGAGTCTGGTGGCAGCAGGAATGAATGACCTGCGGTAGCGCTCCTTTTTACAGACAGGGTGTCTATTCGGTTAGGTTATATCCAAGTAACGTCTTCCTATGAGCAACGACTTGAAGGCACAAACTAAACTGTTCATAATTTATCATTTATGGTATGCCAGCATTCAGAACATAATGGCGAATCACTGTCCCCCAGACATCCGCGGTTATATTTTTTATATTTATATATTTTTTAAAACAAAGCAGAGTGTGTATGACGTCATCCGCACACCGGACTGGAGTTGTGACAGGAAGCCCGGGCCACAGGCGGCTACGCTCTACCCCTTCTATTCATCCGGCTAGCTAATCTGAATCGTTCAATTCCATTTGGAGAGCGAGATCATCTGTGGTAGCAGCTCTAGACATCTTCCAAGCATGTGAGTAAAACTAGCTGCAGTTCAGCGGACAGGAAGAATGAATGGTAGCCGACGCGCGTGGATGACGTCATTCACACTCTGCTTTGTTTTAAAAATATATAAATATAAAAAATATAACCGCGGATTTCTGGGGGACAGTGTTTCGCCTACATGTTATGAATGCTGGCGTACTATAAAGAACACATTAAGGACAGTTTAGTTTGTGCCTTGAAGTCGTTGCCCATAGGAAGACGCTAGTTGGATATAACCCAACGGAATATCTTCAGAACGGCTCCAAATTACACAAAACTCATATGGGTGAGTAGAACATGATGTAATGACGTAAAATCAAGGGGCCAATGTAGAAAAAAAAAAAACGGCGTTCCCCTTTAAATTACTATTATTATAAAGAAAACAAAAAACTGACAGTAGGAAGGTTAAAAGGTGAGACCTAAGTGTCGGCT
>NW_015154253.1:4359-5727 GCF_000732505.1 Cyprinodon variegatus | reverse complement strand
CTGTTAAATGTTTTCTTGTCTGATCCTTTTCTTAAAAAGGTTTGATCTTCTGAGTAATATCTGCTTTATGTCATCATGTACTTTTATAGTAGCTTTTTATTTTGCTTCTGTATCCAACATAACATCAAAATTATTTTAACAACTTTTATTCAAGTCAGAATTATGCAAAAAAGTATTAAATTAATAGTTTTCACTCTGATCTCGAAGAGAGGACGTGTTATATTATTATTAAATTCATAGGATCAAAAAATGCGGAAGTGAATGCTTAATTTAATATGATAAATAAAGAAATAAAAAATCCCCATCAGCGTCCAGCATATGTTCAATTTCTGCCCGAATATTTTCTTTTTTTTAATGGATTTTTGTAACAGGGATAAATAGGATCATATAATCTTTACATTCACATCCTGTCAAAATAATAACAGCTCATTTAAAACAAAAAGCACAGCTGTATCTATGAACAGAAAATAGGATTGTGAAAATATATTCCTGTTAAGTTTCACTATAACTTGGATGGATGATGAGCTTGTGTCTCACCTTTTTTGTGGAACACAGCATTGAGGAAATCTCGGGCCTGTCTCTCCAGCCGGCTGATCCGAGACTGCCCCTGTTTGAAGTCCTCGCACTCCAAGAGCACGTGGCCGCCTCCACCGTTTTCCACGCTGTGCTGCTGAAGACACACACATGTAAACAGAAAGCTCTGTTTTATTTAAAAAACTGAAGACTGTGGTGCTGATCTATCCATGGACAGCAATGGCACCTGGGCTAGAAGTTAACAGGTTTATAGAATATTATCATTTATTGGCCTAAGCAATTATTAAATAACAATATGGCCTACATGCTAAAGGCAGATTCCTGAAGACCAAACACTGTTATTAATCAGTCTGTGGGAGGAGTCTTCAGATAATCTCAGAAGAATGTTCATTATTATTTCATCACTTAAACCAAATATTCTGATTTTACAAAATAAACTAAACCAGTGGGTTTTCTTGGTGAAAACCAACCTTACTGACAAGGTTTAAGAAGGATCAAATATAACTTCCTTCATTTCTCTATATTGCTGGTGAAGATTCTCAGTCATGCAGGTCATCATCATTCCAAAAAAAAGTCAAAAAGCAACCCAATGGACCTTGTTTCCAAGTTTGAAGCCTTCCCATTTTTAATTCAAAATGTCAGGAATAGCGTTGAGTTTGAGGTTTTATACAGCAGCCCAACAACGCCTGAGTTTTATTTTAAAAATATGGAAATTAACGGCGACGAATGAATACACCCCTTTGGAATGATATATCATTTGCCGAATTTAGGTGTTCAGGCTGACGTATAACTAATTTACGGAAGAGGATTAGGGCGACTGAAAAAAAAAAAAAA
>NW_015154253.1:0-1020 GCF_000732505.1 Cyprinodon variegatus | reverse complement strand
TTATGGAACACATTAATTAACTGAAAAATGTTGCATAGTATGCCTTTAAGAAGAGGGATGATTTTAAACTTGAATACTGGACCTACCTTGTTTTTCTCACGTCTTAAGCAGCAGAAGAGACAGTTTTCATCGAAGGACCAGTCAGACACTTCCTCTGGCTCGCAGTCTGGATGAACAAATACGAGATAAAAAAAGGTGGCGGGTTAGCAAAGATGGACTCCAGCCTGACCAATGTCAAGTACTGCCTATAAGGTTTGATTTTTATTTAACTTCTAACTTAACCTTAACAAATCAGTCACACAGCTGAGAAAAAGTACAAGGATTTTTTATGTATACAAATAAAGGCCAGATGTTACAGGAGATGAATTTATTTTTAAGCTTTTTAAACGGAGGTCGCTGCATGTTTCAACACTTGATATACGGCCTTTGTATGACTTTAATTGAATATAGGGTTTAATTCATCTCCCTTCTATATTGCACATTAAACCACATTGTAGCGGCTTTTTTAGACAAGGTTGAATATAAATGAGGAGAGAAATCCCAACAAGCTGCTTTAATTTACCATCTATTCAAGAGAGCAGACTCAGAGAGCCAAAGGATCAAAACCTACAGCAGCAGCCGCACTAACAGATTCCCTTTTAATCAGAGCCCCTGATTAAAATACAAGTCGTCAACTTTGAGACTTGGTGTGAAATTAAACCGCATCTGTGAATAAAAGCAATGATTTGCTGTTTAAGAAGCCAAAATTGGGAGAAATCCTGAGGCGTTTGTTTATAAATGGTCTCTTGTAGCATTAGGCTTTTGCAGAAGGTTAATGCCAGCTTTCCAATGAGTCTTTTATGCACCTGGATGACGACATGAATCATTTGTTAAAATATCAGCTCAGGGTTTATTGGGGTTATATAATATTAGATTACTTTTTAAAAACAGTTTTAAAGGAATAGTACACCCAAAACATGATTAGCCTTCATTTTCTACTCACCCCCATGCTGAACAACACTCTGGAGTACTTTTTTGATA
>NW_015154252.1:4227-5729 GCF_000732505.1 Cyprinodon variegatus | reverse complement strand
AGTAGACTTCTTACATTGAAGTGAATAAGGCCCAATCCTGATCTACATTTAAAGGCTTCAGGACTGATATTATGAATGGGACCAGGATTTG
The DNA here is from genome assembly GCF_000732505.1 of Cyprinodon variegatus. Lineage (NCBI taxonomy): Eukaryota > Metazoa > Chordata > Actinopteri > Cyprinodontiformes > Cyprinodontidae > Cyprinodon > Cyprinodon variegatus. The sequence goes on along the minus strand of NW_015154252.1, from coordinate 5,638 downwards.
GTTGCACATTGCCTGATAACAAAAGGAGCAGCAAAATGACATTTTTAATTTTGCCAGCACTTCCAGATAGCAGATTTGGTACCTTTGGGAGGGGACGCTAAAATAACTCTGTTGGTAGTATATTGGTCTTGATGTTTTTGTAGCTGGAAGAGGTAAGTTTGTTCAGGCATGAGAAGAGATTCTTCCTTATAGAAAAAAGCCTCTCTGGTTACAGAATATTGCAGGATATTTAGTGGATCATGTATGCAATCATGCTTCACTGTGTACTCCAAAGTACCAGGAAGGGACAAAAACCATAACAAAGACAGGCAGTGGAAGCCCAGGATGGAGGAGCGGCTAGCAGCCAGGCAGTGCGAGCCCAGGATGGAGGGGCAGCTAGCAGCCAGGCAGTGTAGGCCCAGGATGGAGGAGCAGCCAGGCAGTGCAGGCCCAGGATGGAGAAACAGCCAGGCAGTGGAGGCCCAGGATGGAGGAGTAGCTACCAGCCAGGCAGTGCAGGCCCAGGATGGAGGAGCAGCTAGCAGCCAGGCAGTACAGGGCCAGGCCCAGGCTAGGGGGGGCGGCTGGAAGGCTGGCAATAGTATTGTCCCGTGCTAAGAGTCAAAGAATTCCAATTGTTTTAACTGTAATAATAAAGTCTACCAAGGTTTAGTCTAAACAGCTAAAATCAATGTCTTTGTCTAAAATCCACAATTAAACTTATTTAAAACAACACATGCTTCTCAGAGCAACACAGCACATGGGTAACCTGCCGCCATCTTGAAATCAAAAACTAGACAACTCCTGCAGTAAACTAATTCCGCATTGCACAAGTTGCAAACAGATTTAGTCTTGTCAAGGTTTCCGTTGGGAAGCTTCTCAAAAATATATTTTTTCTGAAGCAAACCCGGCCTCTTCATAGCTGCATCCATATCAGCATTTCACGTTCAACGTGAAAATTTCACAGTACGCTACACAGGTTGGAAGACTGATTTGTTCTCTACCCCAGATATACATCTATGCCAAATATACATCTGCGCTAAAATACCAAGGAGAAAGTCATCATAGCTTACTTAGAATAAGCCCAGCTCCCAACCCAACTTTGAGAATACATTAATGGTGATATTTTTTGTATCGACCGATAAGTCTGGCGTTAACGCAGCTCATTAATGGCCCACCACTATCAATTTTTCTTTTCTGAGTTTTTACGGCACTATTGGCTCTTTTTTTTTGACAGTAGGCTGAGAGGAAAAGGGGTATGAGAGAGGCAAAGGTCAGATTTCAACCTTAGTCGGGCCGCAGCGAGGACTAAGGTACATGGGTTGTGCATGTTAACCACTGAACCACTAAAGCATGTCCAGCCCACCACTATGTAAAACGTATTTAAACTAAACATATAATGGCTGATTACCTGCAAATAAGACTCTGAGAA
>NW_015154252.1:0-2951 GCF_000732505.1 Cyprinodon variegatus | reverse complement strand
CTTATTTTCATATATATGAATACATATGGATGTCTTTCAATGAAGAACTATTAAATATAGAACTTTTCTAAGGTCAAACATTTTAGATAATTTATCGTATGGTTCAGAAACATTGAAGAAGGAACTAGGGTTGAAAGATAAATGGCTAAAAATATTCTCCTTTTCAGTTCCAGCCACAGTCTGTTGCCTGAACCTGAAAAAAAAAAATTACTAATATCAGGAGGTGTGTTGTTTTTTACTGGCTTTTGATATAACCTTCCATGTACTGAAATGTTATTACTGAAATAGCTTAAGTGTAAGATAAGGAAATATAAATCAGGTAGTAAGATTTATAATAATTATGAGCATAGCTGCCTTTTGTTTTTATTTATTAGTAAAATTCTTTTTTTTTCCTGATACACCCATTACCCATAAAGACGTGTGTAATTGATGTAAGAAGGAGCAAAAATATTTTTCTGAAACCTTAACAATAACCGTTATAGGTGTTTAGGTCATTAAAATATCCTTGTATTCTTCTGTTGGAAGAAGTTATGATGAAAATTATATGACATACAAAATCTGGTGGAAATTTTAACATTCTATAATAGAATATATATTATTTCTATATTTTTGGCAACTGATTTCAAAGTATGTTTGATCACGTTTTACATCTGTTGATCATGAAGGTTACTTCATTCCAGTTTCACAGACGTTCTCCACACTTCAATAATCAGACTTCATCCTCTGCTGACAAACATGGGTTGGTGCTTTTAGTCGTTCCTTCCACCTATGATGAGAAACAATGACCATCAGTCAGAAACGTATTCGCTTTGCGTTTGTCTCAGTTTTCTATTTTTTGTGTGTGTTTGCCCTTTGTGGAGTTTCACAATGACTTACTTTGCCTCGCTTCTGCTTTTATTTTTAAAATACAAAAAATCATCTGCGAGGTGAAACTGATGCAGAACTTGCATCTCATGTGGTGGCTGCAGCACTTTCTGTATATTTGTGTGCTTTATTGAACCTGGCTTGCACTTTTGACAAAATAAACATGCACGAGAGAAGCAATATGGTTTTGTTTCGTGGTTTAAAACTAAGAAGATACATTTATATCTGTTTATTTATATCTGTTTCTCAGACTTGTATCTAAAAACAGTTTAGTTTATTCTGCTAAGGTTTGAAATTGAATTTAGTCTTTTTACATGATAACAGACAAGATAAAATGGTAAAATTTGTCACTTTAGAGTGTTTAAATAAATTGACGTAATGTTTAGTTAATGATTTGACTCAAAAACATCCACAAAGATCAAATCTTTCCAACAGAGAGTTCTGCATATTTACTGAATCGTTGATAAAATCAGGTTTACAACACCAAAAAATATCTGTGCAACCAGAATGTGTTACTAGATAAAGTTCACACAGTCTTGAAAGTTCCTCACTCCTTTAAACAAGCAACATTTTAATTACCATCAATTTAAAATAAAAAATCAAGTGTAAGATTTTTTTCCTTACTTGTTTTGGCTTTCTGAGAATCTTGTGTCCTTTGTCCAAAAAAGTTTGATCCTGAAGTTTAATAAGGGAAGAGAACATACAAATATTACAAAATAAAAGCTTTTAAAGTAGATTTCAAATACCCTAATTCGAAGGAAAATGTACTTTCCATGAAGATAGGAAACAATGCCAGAGAACACATCTTTTTTTACAGGAAAGAGTGAGTAAAATTGAACTTTGAGGAATGGAGACGCTGGCTGCTTTTGACAAGCTACAGAATTAATGATTGATGATGATTGCGCTTCAGATGGCGATGTTTAAATAACCTAGAAGAGTTAGCAACCATTAAGAATGCCTGTCAAGGGAATAAGGAATGGAGGATGAAGAGATGGGGGATGAAGGGTTGAGGGGATGAAGGGATATTGGGTAAATTAAAAATGCCAGTAAAAATCCTGATTTTCTTGCTGTGAGTCCAAGTATAAAGACAATTACGTACCAGGGAGTATTAGTTGAGAACATTAAGCAGTTTCAGAAATTAAACACAGTGTGGCACTCCATAATTCCATAATTAAGCAGCTCCAGTAAAATAACTACAAAACAGAGAGCCAACTGGAAGTTACTGTAAACCGACCCAGCGTTTTTTTTTTTATATATTTTTGCTGATATAGCTCTAGAAACTTATTTCCTTGCAGTTTGAAAACAGCTTCAAAAATTATTGGTAATTTTGATTAAACATTTCCACTTCATGTCAATATGCTGAAGACATCATGATAAAAAAAAAAAAAAAAGATTTATCACTATGCCTTCATAGTCATACTGAGGTTAGAATGAGTAAGTCAGTCATTGTGATTTTGGTTGATCTACATATGTGCTTTTTTATGTATGTAAGCTTGTAACCTTTATTTAACCGGGTGTATCTAATTGACATACCAACTCCCTTTGACAAGATAAACCTGGGCAAATGTTTGATTTTGTAAGGCAGACAAGACAAGTTATTTAAAAATATACACATTAGGCTCACTTTAACCAATAGTTTCATAACAATAGTGAAGTTAAATAAAGTTTACTGTGAGTTTAGTATCTTTTACTTTTTATCAGAATTTAAATCTTTCAGATTAATGGAAAGAGAACCATGATGAAATCTGAATTTAGCTTAAAACCCTACCAATTTTTTTTTTTTGTTTGTTTTAATAAATACACTTTTTTCCTCTTTTAGCAGACATTGCTCACACAGTGGCATTTATTGAGGCCCACTAACACTGACTGTACAGGGCCCCTATTTTGCCACTACACACCTGGTTGGAAGTCTAACTTTAAAGCCGTGTGGCCCTTTCTTTAAGAATTCAAATTATTTTTCTAAATAATCAATCTACCAAGGTTCTTTATAAAACATGCTGCGATTACATCACTAATCCCTCAATTATAAAGATCTTATCAATACCTTTTATCTTGTAGAGAATTACTCCAATCACCGCAGACAACAA
>NW_015154251.1:4250-5731 GCF_000732505.1 Cyprinodon variegatus | reverse complement strand
ACAACATGCATGTTTAATACGTCCAGAAACCAGGAAATATCAGGAAAAATCACACAGATTCATGCAAAATAAACCACAGTAAGATCTGCTGCAGCGTTTTAAAACAAGTTAATTTGATTCATGAAACAGACATGAGCTATGAAAATAGTTTGATGGGGTGATAGGAAGTACGTTCTTCTTATCGCAAATCTGAAAAACTTCATGTTTATTTTTGATCCTCTTGTTTGTTTGTTTTTTTTAGTCTTGGTATTTGTTATTATGGGACGCAGCTCTTACCATGAACTTAATGCTCTACTACCAACAACATTACAGCATGAGTTATGCATAACATTCCTGCACAGGCAGGAGACCATGCTACAGACAGGAGCAAGTTTTTCTTTGTTTGCTATATCAGTAAAAAGTATTTAAATAGACAGAGAGCAAACATAAAACATCCCATTTCTTAGTTTTATAACTTTACTCCTTGGATGGCTCCCAAATGTAGCTGATTAGGCTTCTATTGATTCTTTTCTCCCTTTTGCCGCAGCACAGGTACCTGTTGGTATGGCTCTATGCCAAGCGTCAATAAATGGAGCTAAAGCTGTTCTATGTGAGACGATAATGGGCTGTGAATGGAACAGTTTGTGTTTTTGTTGAAAGAACTTAAAAAATAAGAAAATAACTTTCTGTAAGTGTCGATAAAGAACATTAATCTATAGATATTTCTATGCTTTGGCGTTTTAAATTGCACAATTCGGAAGTTTCTGGTTTTGGATTCTGATTGATTGGCTCTCCAGGCTGAAGCTAAGAGGCAGAGAACAACCAAACCCAGACATGGATTACAAGGTAGGACACCATCGCTGATTTATGCTTAAAATGTAGGTTTTCTTTAATAAAGACCATGAAAAAAAATAAACAATCCCATTATTACACACATAAGAAAAATGTGAGATATTAGGTAGGGCACAATAGGGCTGCAACTAACATTTCTTTTTTTTAAATCAATGAATTGGTTGATTTTTTTTACTTTAATCGCTGAATAGGACAACAAAATATTTAGCTTTTATTCCAAAGTAACCAAAACAAACAGGCACACAAGAACAGGTTCCTCATTAGCTGCACAGTTTGTGTTAAAACTACATAAAATGACATGAGAAATGTAGCTTTACATCCACAAAATAGGTACTGTTGTCAGAAGGCTCAGAACGTAGGACCCAGAATACAAGCAGACAGATCAGTTTTTAGAACAAGCGTTAATGTAAGAACCATACGGCTGCTTATCAGCTGGGGCCGGCTCACTGGAATCTCTGGCAGAGTTCAGTCTGAGCCCAGAAGGAGGAGTGAATTCCAGATGAGCAGCACTCAGCAGTAGGCCACTGAGCCGGACCCAGATCCAGGAGAGAGGAGGAGCAGCATCCAGCAACAGCCAGAGCTGGCAGAGGGACCGAAGGATCCAGAAGGGTAAATCCTACCATCGTCAGAAAACACGTCCCACGGTCGAC
>NW_015154251.1:0-2868 GCF_000732505.1 Cyprinodon variegatus | reverse complement strand
GAATGTAAATGGAACAAACCAAACCGTGCTAAATCTAGGAGTACTTCGACAGTAAGGCTCGACACGGTTCATCTGTGGCTCGGTTCTCTGATAACAAAGAGCGCATCAGCAGACCATCATCTTAATCGCCTTTAAGTGGGCACTTAAAGGGTCCATAGAGCGCAATGTGGATAGAAGATCATTCCAAAGCCTGGGAGCAACAGCTTGAAAGGTTGGAACGTCTGGTTTGATAACGAGTGCGTGGAATCTTCTCCTCCAGGTGTGCCAGGCTCAGGTGGAGAGCAGCAGAGATGGCGTCCTCAGTGGAGCGGTTCTGGAACGGGTGGAATGTTGGCAGCAGACTGGAGACGATGTGTTCTTTAACCAGCCTTTGGAATCTTTTCATCATGATGGGAGTCAGAGCGACAGGCCGCTAATCATTGAGGGAGGCGACCTGAGGCTTCTTTGGGACTGGAATAATGGAGGCAGACTGGAAGCATGCTGGCACTATGGATTGGTCCAGCCAGGTGTTAAAGATGTCTGTGAGGACACCAGCCAGCTGATCTGACCACTCCTTATACACCTGCCCAGGTATCTTATCAGGCCCTGGGGCCTTCCTTGGGTTGACTCTCCTCAGAGTTTTCCTCACTTTAGCTACATCCAGGTTTAGTGCCTCCTCCCCCTGGTGTGGAACAGCTTTCACTGCTGGAGGCTGTTTAGTGCCTCAAACCTTCCAAAGAACTTGTTCAGTTCATTTAGGAAGTCAGAGTTTGCTGCATCTACTGGGGGGGAGGGGAGGGTGTGTTCGCCCGTATGCCTTTCCACATCTTCTTGGTGTTGTTGGCATCATGGAAGAGATCCTGGATCTTCTGGCTGTGGTTCTGCTTCTCTGATCTGATGGAACGGTTTAAGTTGTCCTCAGTGCCTCTCTGTCATCAGACTTGAAGGCTGAGTTCTGTGCTTTTAGAAATTTCTATATATCATAAAATTCTGTACCTCTCCATTTATCCAGGGTGGTTGGTTGGCCCGGGTGGTGATGTTCTTTGTGATGCATTTCTTGATGTAGGCTGATACAGTCATGGCTTACTCATCTATATTTATCTAGTTGTCATAAGTTGCTGCAGCTTTGAACGTATTCCTTTCAGAGCATTCCAAACAGTCCTGGAGTTTCTCCATGGTCCCCTCAGACCACACTCTGATTTCTTTAACTGTTGGTTTAGCCCTTATTAGCTGGGGCCTGTATGCAGCCCCCCCCCCGCCCCTGAGGTGGGGGTGGGGGCTGTTCTGAATGCGTCTTTGATGTAAAAGCAAACCAGGTCTAAAATATTTTCATCCCGAGTTGCAAAGTCCACATGTTGGTAAAAATGAGGGAGAACAGTCTTCAAGTTAGCCTTAAAATCCCCAGCAACGATGAAAACACCCAAGAATTATAAGTTCCGGATCGTTCCTTAAGACGTTATTCCTGAGTTTAGAGATTGTCCTTAGTTGAAAGAAGCTTCTTGTCAGCTGCTTACAGTCCTGCACTAAGGATATATCTTTGTCAAAGATAACTCCCAAGTTTCTAAGACTTGGCTTAGTAGACTGGCCTAAGTAACCCAAGTGTTATTTAATCCATGGAATAGAATCAATAACCACTGTTTCTGTTTTGTCTTCATTTAGAGTTATCGCTTTGGCGCTGCTTAATTTCCATGAGACAATGGAGCAAAGAATTTAGCCTCTAGATTTCAGACCGCTTAAAGGAGCAGTAAGCAGTAGGGGAAAGCAAACATCACTAAACTGTTAAATGATGTTTCCCAAACAGATCAAATATGACAAAAATAAAACTGGGCACAAAACGCAACCTTGAGGCACTCCACACAACAAATCCATAGACTCAGACCTTATTTGGTTAGCTGTAACACTAAAGCTATGCCCAGATAAATATGACGAGAACCACTGCAGAAGTTACCCCAACAGTCCTACTTGATCCATAATTCCCTCGATAGGAGGCGAGGATCCGTGTTAGCTTGATGTTTAAATGGTCGTAAGAACTAAGCTCAGCACGATTAACCGTTCAAAGCTCGGTCCGCAGCATTGCGCACACAAGCATGATGGCGTCAGCTAGCATGGCTAATTGTTAAGAGACAGCTACACTTTCTAAAATACGATGCAGATTAAACTTGCTGCAATATTTGTGAAGTAAAGTACAAGAGAAAAACTTAAAATCTGGTTAAGTGGAAAACATTTTAAAAAGGCAAAGAGAGCACGATGATAAACATAAATGCAACATATATTTTTATCGTTTTTACTGTTCCTCAGAGTAAAGCTCTCCTCATCTGGACCTGGTGTGAGATTTTAACCAGTTAATTCACATAAACTCCAATATATTGTTGTCAGACTCACCATCATAACATATAAAGTTATGCAGGTCTTCACAGTCTGAGGGCAACCAGGCTGCGGTGGAAGCCAGCTTTACACACTGCCCGTTCAAATGCTGGGTGGAACCCAAGTTGTCGTATGAACTGCTGGTGGGAGAAAGCTGGTTTTCATCCTTAGACCACCTCCAGGTGCCGTTAAAGAGTCCAATCCAGACCTTGGAGGTCCCTGCTGCCTGCCGGGCCTCTGTGTTGTTGTCGGTGTTCTGGATGGTGGCGAGGTCGAAGAATCTCTCCCTGCAGTAGGTCTGAGCCTCGCTCCAGTTCCTCAGCAGGCCAACGTACCGGAACTGTCTGACGGTCTGCTGGGGCTGAAGATCGCAGACGACCAGGAGACCTGAGAGAAGCAGCAGGGTCAGATATTTGACAGTAGTAAGGAAGGACAAGCAGCCGAGGACATCTCCATCAAACATCAGTAAACCCAGAACCTAGCTGGACCAAATTAGACCATATTCTCCTCAGCCAGGCTCTGTGA
>NW_015154250.1:4013-5734 GCF_000732505.1 Cyprinodon variegatus | reverse complement strand
GTGTTTAGATTTTTCTTGTGATGTGAAGATCCAAGGGTTTTTTTAAATGTATTCGATGCGAGACAGGCAGTGGGAAAGTTCAAAGCGTTTATTAAAACTAACAGGATCACTGGACTGCTAGTCAGCTGCGGGGCGGATCTCTACAGAGATAGGAGAATACAGGTTAGTGACATGATGTGGAGCTGAATACGACTTGGAGCAAAGTCACTGACCTGATTCAAAGTTCAGTCTGTTCGCGGAGAACACAGCTGAATCCAGACGGGAGGTCTGGGAAGATTGTTACTACTACTCCTCATAGCCCAAATTCTGGGAATGTGAAAATTTTACTAGATTAAGTTACCTCATTAATGCTCTTCAATCGTAACCCCCGCCATGCTTCTGTGTTCTCATCTGAGAGGAAGAAGAATCCTTGTTTGCGCATGCCAACTGAGTGATTTGCCCACGATGGCCGACTGAAAATCAAACATGTTTGATTTTCTCCCGACCTCGCGATTCCTGATCGGGAGGTGGGCGTGAGAGGCTGATCGCCCCTCGTTACCCCCCTGTACACTACACGACACACGACGCATAATGAGGGTGAAAGTCCACTGGAAAGTCACCCTACAAGGGCAAAAAATTGCACAGTGTATGCCCGGCTTAAGAGGACTAATAAATTCAGCCAGATTCCTAGATAGAAGAGCTGCACCATCTAAAGTGGGATGGATGCTGTCTCTCCAAATCAGACCAAGCTTTCCCCAAATAGATTGCCAATCATTAATAACAATCTCACTGTATTTAACCTTATCCTTAGCCAGCAGTTTCAGGCAGTATTTGATATTGCCCATTCTGGCACCCGGGAAACATTTGACTATGGTCCCTGCTGTTTCTAATGCCACATTTCTGACTATGGAGCTGGCAATTACCAGAGTGTGCTTCCCATTGGGTGCATCACTGAATGAGGAAAATCAATTAGAAACTTGGTGGTGATCACTGGGCAGAGATCTTCAACTTTTTTTTTTTTTTTTATACTTGGTCTCTGTTGTTGGGTTTGGAGCACATTCACCTGCCTCAGTGAGCCGCTGACAACCTTAACAGCACAGTCTTTTTTTTTTTATAGTGCTTCCCTCATATATATGTGCAAAAATTGTCTGTAAATGTGTGTAAAAACACTGTTTAAGAGGATGTCAAAACTGGCCTGAAATACGCTGAGGGGGAAGCACGGATGTTAGTCAAAGGGCTATTACTCTAATAGAAAAATAGTGTTTCGGCCTAAGTTTCAGTGTAACATTGACTTTTGTGAGCATATTGGCCTGCTTTTCTGAAATATGCTGGTGAGAACCTTGTTTTCATTGCTCACAATGTGGATTCCTGCCATCTTGTTCACAGGTTGTGTGCTGTTGAACTTTAAGTTCAAATTCAATTACCAGAGGAAATGCTTGAAATAAAGGCATTTTTTTTTATCTTCAATTTCTTATCATTAAGTGGAAGAACAAAAAATGAATTAATTGGATCTGGTGTGATGAAATTTAAGATTTATTTTTAAGCCTCATTGGCCAATGTGATTTATACTTTGTTTCTTGAAATCTCAGAGTGTCCCCCCAAAAAGTAAATAACGGTTTAGTGACAAAGATTTTTTATTGTTGGATGCATGGACAAACAGTTCCTGTTCTGTTTTCAGCTACTCCTGCGCTGATCAGGAACAGGGTTTACAATTTATTCCATGTCAGATGTGGAAGGTGGCA
>NW_015154250.1:0-1566 GCF_000732505.1 Cyprinodon variegatus | reverse complement strand
TTTTGCTTGACCTAAAAAAATTACATGTAGCCAAGATATTTCAAAATATAATAGCAGCTTTATCAATATCATCCACAAAAATTTTATTCATTGGAAAGAATATTACAATCATCTTATGACAACATTATGACTTAAGGGACTTATCCAATTTGCCTCGGCAAATCTAAAAAACATTGTTATGTTTGTCAGATAATTGTTAATTATTTCATTTCAACATGTGATCCAAAAAAGTTGAGTAAGTCTTCATCAATTTTTCAACCTTGATTTTTTATTATTTTATTAAGATACAGTTAATGATTGTTGCAATTCATATTTCTTTCTGCATGTAAATCTTTTTGACTTACACCTTTCTGTTATTTTATAGAGACACGAAAACTTCCAGATCTGTTCCCACTAATTCCATGTGATCTTGGGGAAGGAGAAAAAGTCATTCTAGGATGTCTGGCCCAGGACTTTTTTCCAAGAAGTGTTTCATTCCAGTGGACCAGTGACAGCAACACCGAAGTGGATTCTGACAACTTTATTTTTTCTCAACATAACAGCAACAACAGATTCACTGGAGTCAGTGTAATTAGCGTGCCAAGATCAAAGGTTTTGTCCTACAAATGTTCACTTAACCATACTGAGGGAAACAAAAATGTGGAAGTGGGATGTATGTTATTTTCTTTTATCTATGTTTTCCTATACTTATTCATTGTATACTTAAAATGTCTAAATCTAATTGCCTTGTTCTCTAATTTTGTTTAGATGCAATTTCTTCACCCGATGTAACATTGGTGTCAGTGCCAAATGGAGAGAAACAGGTCTTAGTCTGTTCCATTGAAAACATGGCCACAAAAAAAGCATCTTTTACGTGGGAGAAAAACAACAACATAGTCATTTCCACTGCCATCAAAAGTTCTGCTCCCCTAAAAAGTGGACCTCTTTATTCTGATGTTAGCATCTTAAAAGTTAACCAAACAGACTGGAACAATAAGGATGTTTACACATGCGAGGTGATGCACCAGGGACAAACTTACATACAGAAGGCATCGAAAGGTAGGCCTACAATATGTTGAGAACATTACTTATTCTAATTTAAACTAAGAGTCATATGACAGCTTTGATATGTAATTTCATAAAATGTTCTGTTTTATTTTATATTAAGTGTCTTAAAAAATCTTAATGTCTAAATCTGTTTTTGTGTTTTCTCATTTAGCTCCCATTACAGTGACACTGGACCCTCCCACCCCAAAAGAAATGTTCACAAATAAACAAGTAAAGCTCAAATGTACTGTTCGTGGACAGGATAACAGCATATTATCCAATACTGAAATATCTTGGTTTACTAATGGACAGAAAGTGACCAACAACATAATACAAAATAATGGTTCTCCAAAAGAAAGCACATTAACTTTAACCCTTGATGAATGGAAGGAAGTCAAAAAAGTGAGCTGTTCTGCTGTAAGAGAAAACGTGACACCAATTACTCAGAGTCTGACTGTCTACAGAGGTATGTCATTCAGTTTCTTCTGGTTAATTGATATATATATATATATATATATATATATATATATATATATATAT
>NW_015154249.1:3897-5736 GCF_000732505.1 Cyprinodon variegatus | reverse complement strand
ATAGAAAAGATAAATAAGAAGATAAAAGATATACTGGAGCATTTAAACCCCACCAACAGCAGCATTACAAGTAGAAATGGGAGAAATACCATTGGATTTAAGAAGAACAAAAGTAGGAATAAATTATTGGTTAAATCTACTAGGTAATAACTGATCATCCAACTTGGGAAATTTTAAATCCATGTTGGGAAAAAGAAAAGAAAGAAATTAGGAGTTTTGGATGAACAATTGAAAACAAAATAAAATAATTTAAAATGACCAAATTTACAAATCACTCAGACATCAATATCAGTTATACCACCCTGGATTCTACCAGAAGCAATAGTAGATAAGTCACTAATGAAAAAGAAACAAGATAAATCGTACACGGTAGATATTAATAATTACAGTTATATCTAGACAGTTATCACTATATTCAAATTTATACAGATGCATCAAAATAACAAGGAAAATAGGAATAGCTTTTGTAATATCAGAATTCAATATAAAAGTAGAAAAAGGAATTTCAGATGGATTATCAGTTTACACGGGAAATGTTGGCAATATTATTAGCTTTACGATGGGTAGAAGATATAAAACCATTGAAAACAGTAATTTGTTCAGATTCAAGCTCTGCATTGTTAAGTTTAATTTGACATTCTCTTAGAAATATTTCATGCATTATTCAGAATAAAAAATATAGGGTTGATTGTTGTATTAGTGAAGGTTCCAGCACAAATTGGAGTAGAAGGAAACGAGAGGGCAGATAAAATGGCAAAGAGGGCGATTCAAAATCCTGTTAGATTTACAGTTAAAACAAGTAAATCAGAGGGAAAGAGTATTATAAAAAAAAACTGATGGAAAAATGACAAAAAAAAAGGTGGGATGAAGAAAAAACAGGAAGATGGTTTTATAAAATTAAGAAGATAGTAGGCAAAAGAAAAGGTGGAAGAGGAAATAGAAAGGAGGAGAGAGTGATATAAGGTTAAGATTTGGGCAAACAGGACTTAATTATACACTTTTCAAAATTCAAAAGCATGCTACTGACAAATGTGATTATTGTGGACAACATAAAACAATAGAACATGTTATACTGGAGTGTCATAAATACTAAAGCGAGAGAAGATATATGAGGAGAGAGTTTGAATGTATTAAGGAAAAGATTCATTTATTAGATATCTTGAGGAGGAATTTGGGTAAGTAAACTTATACAAATAATTATTCGATTTTTAAAGAAAACTAAATTATTTCATAGAATGTGATTATAGAGTGAATGTATGTATGATATAGATGGGTAGAATACGAAGTTGAGTGTAAGTATATTCCATCACGAACCACACTCCATACCAGTAAGTGGCGCTAATAAATCCAAGAAGAGGAAGTTTGCGGCAAATTTGAACAAGAACACCTGAAAGCAGTTGATGGACGGAGTCGCGCGCTGTGTTCACAAGGTAAGAGGTATGTCGAAATATTAAAGATAAAAAAGATCAAATGTCAGCTCAGTTAATCACATATTGAAACTAGTGGGTGTTTCGTGTGTCTTGCTCTGTTGGCTGTTGTAAAATCCTTAAGCAGCCTAGCATGAAGTGAACTGACGGCTAAGAACTAACCAATAAATTTTTTTATAATAAGAAGAGGAGACGTGCTAACTGCGGCGGTATTTTTATTCCTTAGCTCCGGCAAACATTTTAACACTGCGGTATATTCAACAACCGGACACCTGGGGCTACCTTAAACGCCCTGAACCCTGGTGCATGCTGGGTATTGGAGTTTCAGAACAATCTCTTGTCGGGGCCCTACTCTCGCTGGATGCAAGCAAGATGAATTATCGCGAGATTTGTAATTTTTTTTTTTTTTTTT
>NW_015154249.1:0-1213 GCF_000732505.1 Cyprinodon variegatus | reverse complement strand
AGTTATTTTAATCATGATTAATCCATTATTTAAATACATATAAAATAATTAAGTACTTATTTGTTAAGGCAAAACTGTACAATGTATATATACATTTTGTATTTAAGATAGAAAAAACTTTTGTTTGTAAGTATGCTTAGTCTTGATCCAGAACTTCTCAAATGAGTTTTAGCTTCAACTGTTCAAATTCTGCAAAAAATCTCAAATACCTAACTTTTATAGAAGCGCTACCAGCGGTCATTCACCCCTGCTGCCCTCAGACCTTACCACCCCACTGCACTATAACCTGGTGTAATAACACTTCAATAACTTGTACTATTCATCTATTGAACAAACCAGAAATCACACTTTACCTGCCACCACTGTATGTAAGACACTGTATATATAAGTCACCTTAAATCTCCCCTTTATTTTCTATCCACTGTATATACCTGGATGCACTGTATAGACTTCATGCACCTTTTCCCCCCCATTGAACCTCCTCTGTGTTTATCTGTGATGTCACAGGTGAATTTCTCCATTGTGAGATCAATAAAGTTCTATTCTATTAAAACCTACAGGTATGGTCTGGAATTACTTTGATGCAGTGTGTAGTGGTGTTTTCTAACTGGTCTTTAAACCAGTTGTATGATTTCCCAGGCTGCCAAAACAAAGCAAATCATTGAGTATTTTATTTTGGCAAAACACCATCAGTCTATGAACATGAAGCCAACAAGCAAAACTAACCAGAAATGGTCTCAAATACATCATTTATATGTTGTTCTCATTTTAAACACTAGGTGTCATCATTGCTTTTTGCTCCTGTCATAAATGAGGTTACAAACCTGATTTCTAATGTGTGATTTCCAAGCCTTAAGTTTATATTATCTGCTTAAATTTGTTTTTTCTAACTCTACATACATGATGGCAATACATTTTCAGCTTTACAGGAAAGCTCAGTGAAAATCTGCAAACCAACTGTTATTTGTTCATTTCTCAGATTGAAGGAAAGCTGTGTGGAGAACAGAGAAGGACACAACAGGACCTTAAATATCAATCTGTGGGTGAATATGGCTCTAAAGCTCCAAAATAAACACCAACCCCCTGACACAAGGTAAGAAACATTATTTTTTTTATTGACTTGAAACCTTTCTATAAATTGATGTGATCTTAAAAAAAACCCAGAGGTGTCAAGTAACAAAGTACAAATACTTCATAACTGTACTTAAGTACA
>NW_015154248.1:4504-5737 GCF_000732505.1 Cyprinodon variegatus | reverse complement strand
TTTACCTCCAGCCACTAGCTGGCAGCACAGCATCCAAGTCTCTGTTATTTCGCTGCTCTGAAGCAGCTGCAACAGAGCCACAGGATGTCTTAAGGTATTTTCGCAATATATCGACTTTGTTAAAGTACCGAGACAGATTGTATCATGACAAATGCATGATGACGAATCATATCGACAAATACTTGCCCATTAACACCCATAATAGTAGCAAGCTGATAGAAACACCTTACATCTGTTTAAAGTTTATGTAATCAATTAGTCAATAAAAAATGTATTAGTTGATTTTAGACCTATTGTCTTTGATTGTTTTTCTCTGTTTGAGAAAAGCACGGGTCACACCCGTTGCGTTTGACTTTTTAATCTCTAAATATATTTTTTTCAGAGATTTTTTTTTGTCATGTTACATTTACTGCAGTGGACATAGAGAGGCTCCTGCTAGGCAGAGGATAGTAGATCCCAATCTGTGCAGATTTTCTTTTCACTTCTATGTGCCCTACAAACTCAAATAATGGCCCAAATTTGATTGGGTGAGATGTTCTTTCAAGGACTTCAGTGAGGAGGGATCCTAAACCACCGTAACCCTCTGAAGAGTACAGGGCCATTCACTTTAAAATACTGAGATATTTTAATAAATATCTGATGGCTAATGATAAAAAAAAAAATGTCTTGGTGGAACAAGAACACATTTTTTATGCATTCTTCATTTCCAGAAATGACAAAGTTAGCCCATTTCAGGACTGGTGTAACAAGAAAGTTTGGAAACAACTGGTTTAGAAGCAGAAAACGTAAAGAAAAAAATATCTAAACCTCCACATATGTTTAAGTTTAGCTATTTCTCTGACTGGCATATAATGAGAAAAAGAAAAGAAAAAACACAAAAAAAAGTAAAAATTGGAGATACATTTTTTAATTACAATTTAAAAAAAGTTGTAATAAAGGTGCACTGGTTATTGGAATATTGGAATACCACTTGAGTACAATGGAGGGAATTTTGTTTCATTATTATTGCAAGCAGAAGACACATTTTGTTTATGGCAAATGCAAAAAACAGATTTTAAGAACTGAAATTGAGGGAAAAAAAGCAATCCTGAAATTGAAATGTAAAAAATTGTTTGGTTTTTAAATGTTTTTTTCAAATTGAAATAAAAAAAACACTTTTTTTTAATTGATTTTATACATTTATTTTCTTCACATTAGTTTATTCAAATGTTTCAAATAGCATTTGATAGGACA
>NW_015154248.1:0-684 GCF_000732505.1 Cyprinodon variegatus | reverse complement strand
AGTATTTCTAGTAATGCATTGGTGTAGTCACCTAAAGGCTAACTGAAATTTAAATTACTACTATATTGTTAAAGACGCTCATTGTAATTATAAGGTAATATAATTACATTAATTACATCATAAACCTGAAATTTGTCATAAATGTTTTTTTTCTGAGGCATGTGAAGAAATACTGCGTGGCCAGCTAGCATTGTGGATGTTAAATCCTAAAGAAGTTGATGTAAGCTAACAGCATTGGTAATTTTATAATATGAAATTCTTATTTTATTTTAAAAACGGCCAAAAAGTTTAGTTTAAAGTTATGCTTAGATCCATCAGAGAGCTTTAAAAGAAAAAACGTTGTATTGGATATCATGAAAATGGATTTTCATAGAGTATGCATCCAAAAGCACACAGGCATGCATGAAATCAAACACCACATCCAGTAAAACAAGTATAGCTCATGTACTGTAGCTATAGCCTAACTAGGATTTACATCTACTATATCGAGCATTTTATCTTTGCATACATGTAACAATCTTTTGTTTAGATATAATCATGTTTTGAATGGAAAATTGAAAAAAAAAAGATGTTTTTTAAAACATGAAATTCGTTATCATAAAACAGTTTGTTTTATTTGTTCAAATTCTGATATTTTTCTATATACGGTATATATATATATATATATATATATATATATATATA
>NW_015154247.1:3857-5737 GCF_000732505.1 Cyprinodon variegatus | reverse complement strand
GATGGATGGATGGATGGATGGATGGATGGATGGATGGATGGATGGATGGATGGATGGATGGATGGATGGATGGATGGATGGATGGATGGATGCGTACCTACCAGTCAGTTATTAAAATGCGAGGAACACTTATTGTTTAAATGTATTTGTGGATGCACCGATTAAACATTTAGAAAGTATTTTTTGCTTTCCAAATTTTGCAAAGAAATTTGGCAAAGCCTTAATGAGCCTCTAAATAATCCAAGACTCAATACAGAATCTGTTTAGTTTCAAGACGGGACTTCATGAGCAGCCTCATGAGCCGTACAGTTTCTTCTGCTAACATATAGGTGACATAAACAACAACACAACTTGAGGGGCCTAATAGAAGCAATGCTTTAATGGGTCAAGGATGTTTTAGCAGTGAAAAGAGGGGCCAGCATCCCAGTAGGCAGGTGTTATAGTGTTATAATCAGTGTTTAAAATGATTGTGTCCATGTGTTAAATAAGATATTTACCATGTTGTTTACGTTTCCATCTCATGAATATGCTCTTTGTCACCTGGTTGCCTTTTATTCTCCTTTTCCGTCATTACTCCCTGCTCCGTTTTTGCGCACTCTCCCACCATCCACAGAGTAAACACTTCAGACTCAGATGTTTACACTCTCTATCTACACTGAAGGGAGCAGATTAGTTTGTTTATGCTGTGCAAAAACAGTAGACTGACGGTTACTAGTAATGAGCACACATGGATATGCACACACAACATGTTGACATGGTGCATAGTTGGATACTGACAATGGCAGGGTGATGAATATTGGTCTAATCTCTAAGCAGGCTTCAGCCGAGCGGGTAAATTGAAAAATCATCCTGCTGTCGTCATGGTGATACAGACGTCAGAAGTAAAAACTGGAAAATGAAGCTGTTATACAGACTATTGTGTTATTTTGGGCGTTTTTTTATGCAACAATCTGAATCTCTCGGGGTTTTTTGCTGCATCTTTCCCCGCGCCTCCTCCCTTCTTCTCTCTTCTTCCCCTGAACGCATCAGGAGAAATGCTAATGACTAATGTTTCATCCTGGCTGTGCTGTGCTGCTCTACGAGCTTCTAAAAGTGACTCACCTGCCTCGCCGAAAATGTCTCTGTGAAAATTAACAATAGCAGAAACAAAGATTGTTGTTTCTCTCAGTTGGAGCTCAAGTTTGTTGTTAAAATGCTGCGGGGATTCACGGGTAACTAAGTGCATGAAATGTTTTTAGGCTGGTCTCTCAATTTTGCTTTGGTGAGCATCTCTGAATCTCAGGGTGGGGGGGATGTGATGATTGGACAGAAGAGTATTAACGTAAATCCACATAAATTATTAAAGAGAATTTAGCCTTGGAGCAAGAAACAAATATCTGTCTGTGTATCTCTTTGTGGCTATAAATCTGTTCTTTTTGTATTAGAATAACAAACTCAAGGTCGCCAGACATAATGTGAAGATGAAGCTAAAAAAAAAATACAGCTTTGAGTGATGTATTGCTGGTAAAACAGGATAAATATCTCTTTTTGTTTTCCTTATTTCTTATGAAAGTTCCACCTACTAGGAGGGGCTTTGAATTACTTTCTTTTCATAATATATTGACCCTTGTTAATGGCAAAGACAACTCCAGCTCATGGGCTCAACAGAGAAGTATTGGCTCTGCACAACTCTCCTCTATTTAGTGCTAATAAGATCAACCAATTAGATATGTTTGCAGGTAAATCTGGCTTAACCAATTAACTGTTAGCAAACATTTGAAATGTTTTAAGACACATTTTTTCATGCTAAAGCTTAAGGTATCTTACTGACATTTTATGTTTATGATCAGAAGAAAATAGTGCTTAAATTGAAGAGAAATATCTTTACAATAGCCTTTTTT
>NW_015154247.1:0-1053 GCF_000732505.1 Cyprinodon variegatus | reverse complement strand
TATGTTTGGTATAGGCATCTTAAGCCGGGCGTACACTGTGAGATTTTTTTCAGTCGTTGCACACAGCTACTGCTCACACTGTACGACTAAACCGCAGGGTTTAGTCGTACAGTGTTAGCTCACAGTTCTCGATTTATGTTCGGCCCGACGCTCTGATGCGATCTATCTGCTCACACCGATGGCTAAAAAGCTGATTCAGCTCCTCAGTGAGATCGAGCTGCTCTGACTCGTCTATCCGGAAGCCAAACAAATAAAAGGGGAATATAAAGCTCATTATAGTGAAATGTACTACCTTGGCAATTTGTGCAATTTTTTGCTGAAAGCCCTAAAAAGAAAAGGTGACAACGTATTTGGAAAAAAAACATGGCTGAGCAAAAGTGGCTAATACTGTCTGTCAGTTTTACAGACAGAACTGCATTTCACTCATAGCATCCCTGCCATGCTGCTGTGTTCACAGAAGAATCCTTGTTTGCGCACTGATCAATTTGCCCACGACGAAAATCAAACATGTTTGATTTTCTCCCGACCTCACGATTCCTGATCGGTATGTGGTCGTGAGAGGCTGATCACCCCTCATAACCTCCTGTACACTACACTACTCACGATGCACGATCAGGTTGAAAGTCGGCCCGATCGAAAGATTCTCGCATGACTGGGAAATCACACAGTGTATGCCCGGCTTAACCTGGGTTTGAATTAGGACAGTATATCCATCCTTCCATCCATCTTCTCCCATTTACTTCTGTTAGGGTTGCGGTGATGCTGGTGTCTATCTCCAGCATCCTACGGGCGAGAGGTGTTGTACACCCTGGACAAGTCGCCAGTCTGTCCCATGGCAACACAGAGACACACAACCATTCAGACACAAACTCATACCTAATAGCAATTTAGAGAAGCCAGTTAACCCAACAGTCATGTTTTTGGAATGTGGGAGGAAGCCAGAGTACCCAGCTTGCACGGCGGGAACATGCAAACTCCATGCAGAAAGACCCCGGGCCGGGAATCAAACCCAGAAACTTCTTGCTGCAAGGCAATTGTGTTTTGTATATCATT
>NW_015154246.1:4635-5745 GCF_000732505.1 Cyprinodon variegatus | reverse complement strand
CCAGTGGAGTCTGACAGTAAGCATTATGTGTGGGGCTGCTGCTCATAATACAGAATTGAAGAATATTCAGACATCCATTGATCATGTAAAAATAAAAACAACCTTTGTGTATTGTTTTTATAAAGGAAAATCGTTATAACAAAGAAACAAGCTAAAAAAAATTGGTATGTATGATAAAGGCCCTTTAAGGCCTTTGCATGTACTGGCAACATCTCACCACCAGAGGGCCACCTATTTCTGCCCACAAAAAGAGTAACTGATTCTGCAGATATTCGGTGCTGTATCAGCCATTGTTCAGGTTCCATACATGCCAAATTGCAGCCCACAGCCCACCATAATAACAAAACAATCTGAATTTCTTGAGGATCCAAAGGGGGAACTTAAGAGGACTTTTTTTTAGGAGAGATGTAAAAAATCCTCGGGAACATGGAGAAGAAGTCAAGTTCTCCTGGATTTAAAGCCCTTAATGTTTCCCTGTCCTGAAGTCGGAGAATGGAGGGAGAGTAAAAAAAACAACATTTATTTAGTATTCAATTGTGCAACCTCAAGATCACATTAAAGCAATTACTATATTAGAAATGATATCAAGGGTTTTAGTTCATATCTACTGCTACTGTTTGTAGGTCTTGGTGGATCTATGAAAAAGATGGTTTCTTTGTCTATTATCAATGGCTCAGGTCATGGGAATTGAAACCAGTTAACTTTTCACAACCAAAAGTTTTAACATCAAAAATTCTCAGAAGAAATAACTGCAGACAGACCATATTTTCATTAAGGACCTTTCTAATAAAGGTTACACACATAATGAAATAAAATCACACACAAATTAACTAATAGATCAGTTTTAAACAATATATGGTTCTACATATTGTATACATTAAGTGGGTGTAGCAGCTGATCTTTATCTTTGATTATATAGAAGATAGATTCTGCCTCTTAAAAGCTAATGATTAAATTAGCATAAAATGTGTAATAGTCTGCCTTATTTGTAGTATATTGTTGTGAATAATTCATTTCTGTATTTTTGTTCTCAGTTTTAGGTTAATTTACTACTTTAAAAATGTCAATGTTGGTTATTCTGCATGAATAAACAAATATAAACTAAATGGT
>NW_015154246.1:0-1515 GCF_000732505.1 Cyprinodon variegatus | reverse complement strand
AGATTTATCCTGTGTTTTCTTTTGAAGATATAGAATTTTGCAGAGGTAAACCCCACTCTTATTTTTTTAATCTAATATGCTCTCTCTGTATCATGCAAAATAATACATTCAAGGGCTGGCAAATAAATGTATTGTATTTACATGAGCACCGGAACTATAAGAGGAACTGACTCTGAGGATTTAAAACATTACCTTCACTATACAACATTTGGGCTGTAGTTACTCTGTGTAGCACATTTATTGTACTTTATCTAGGGGTGAAACAATTAATCATATAAATCCATTACTTAAATAATTGTCAACTAATTTAGTGAGTGATTAATCATTAACTGGAGTATAGGGCCAATAAAATGTGCCTTTAGCGACAGAGAGAACAATTTAGAGCAGGAATTATACCAAGATTGTAAAAAATATGTAAACATTTTGCACTGAAAAAAATGAAACATTGGCTCAATTTAAAAAAATTGAGGTAATCGATCACAACTAATATTGTAGTTTCATGCAATATAAATAATCAATTTGACTTGACCTGAAATATTTAACTACATGTAAACTAATTTCTGAAGGTTGAACCAAAGCAATTATTTCAGATTTTACTAAATCAAAATAAATACATTGGTTTTATTACTGAATGTAAATAATATACTTGGTTCAACCTGAATATTTTAAATTCATTTAAACAACTTTTAAATATGGAAGCAAACTATTTTTTTTAAGTTGTCTCAAATAAAAATTTAAAGTCATCATAATGTAATATTTATAGACCTGATTTTTTTTATTTACATTTATTTTTTTTTTCAACATCTCAACCATTCAAACAGCATTTAGACATATTTTTTTTCTCACTTAACATTTAAACAGTGACCAAACAACAACCTCAGATAAAAAGGTAATCTTAAATGCATGCATTTAAGATTCAATATTCTCCATACAAAACCCCTTAAGAGGAAATGTTTCTGTTTCGCCTGGTTTAATTTAGCAAAAAAAATCTTTACGGAACCTTTGGCTATCTATTTATTAATCGGTTGATAGAAAAAATAATCGTCAGATTAATAGATACACAAAATAATCATTTGTTGCAGGCCTAATTTTATGGTAACATTCCAAACACATTTCTCATATAATACAGCACTGGAAGTCAGCTGCTTCATCTTGAGGCTGCCCTGCATCATTATATATGTTTCCTAATTATGTTTCTATCATACAAGTGGGTTTTTAATATTAAAGGATTAAATGTAACACAATTTTTTATCATCAACTTATATTGCTTACTGTCTGACTGTTTAAATAGCTCCTTATGTCTATTTTCTTTTTTAAGTGGAATCATCTAAGCACAACACTAATAATTACCCTAAATTTATTCAAATATAAAATCACTTTTAACAATTATAAAAGAAAATATAATACTACATTTTCTGTCATGTCAAGTTTCCAAAATAAACAGCCAGATTTAAGCATTATTTACCTGACATGAATTTTTGTACTAATTTACTTATGTGGAAATCTACAAAAACA
>NW_015154245.1:3883-5745 GCF_000732505.1 Cyprinodon variegatus | reverse complement strand
TGTTCTTTAGACTGAACTGTCGCGCTTCTCGTTGCGTCACACCTCAACCCGCCTCAAAGCCAACGCTGATTGGACGTTCGTTTGGTTGGTTTAACGGAGAGTCTCCAGACTGATTAGCGAGTGAAATCTTTAAAGCTCGTGACATCAGGATGGTCTCACGAGGCTACTGAATCACACCATCTAGCGAAAAATCACGCGGCTTTTTCAAATCACACGAGAATGTGTGCAAAACAACAAAAATGGCGCCGGCAATGCTTGTGGGTCGTTTTCAGCGAATGTCGGTGATTTTAAAGTAATTTTGAGTGATAAATAATTTTTCTTTTTGCGATCATTGCCCGGCGGGAAAATGCAATGAAATTTGTACTCTCCCGACAATAAAAACTACTTGCAATCGGGATATCGGGCGATGGTTAACATTGAGCCCTGATTATACAACTGTGTATGTATAAGCAAAAACATGGAGGGGGTTAAAGCGCGTCTCTCTTCCTGTCAGACCCATGAAATTGCAGCTGAATTGCTGTGTAGTACGATTAAAATAGACCTGGGCTCTATCCCAGGCGGACTAATGCAGACCCTCTTGCATAAAAACATGTCGCATGAATTAGTGTGTTCTGGCCTTAAGAAAAATGATGCTGCAAGGCGGCTGTGATTAATCATTTCAATACAATAATGGTTTTAATGTGGAAAAATCCGTAGGAATACTTTGGGTGCAGTAAGTCAGAGTTCAATTCGACTAACTCGAACAATCAAAACGAGCTTTAAACGCATCTGATTCGTCTTAAACCGCCTGAATGCGCAGCAGTGGTGGCAGCGCTCCATCCTGCACAGCAGGTGTATTAAAGGAAGATGCAAAGGTGGACAGCAGAGAACATGTCGGCACACGAGGAGCTGCAGGCTGAGAGGCCTCCTTCTGCAGGGCGGTTAGTTACTGCAGCTCGCTCTTCTTGTTCCAGCAGCAGACTCTCTAAACTCTCGGCTCGATCAACCTGCTCTGCACGTACACACCTGGGGGTTGGAGCTGCTCGATCGCTCCCATTACGTGAATCCAGAACAATACAAAGACTCGTTAGGCAGGTACCTCTGACCGACTGCCGTCACAGACAATCCGGTTTGTTTGCTGTATTTAAAGTAAGGACCTCTTGATGCTTTGGGCTAAATATCTCAAACAAGCCGTGACTATTTCTGCAGGCAAACGACTCTAATCAAACAATATGGTGACGCGTTACGGCTTCGCATCAGGAAATGCTGCACAGCGTGGACACAATGGACAGAGAGGGCTGCTAAACAAGGGCCCTCCTTCATACTGGCTTCTCTTATCTCGCCTGTTTATGACTGTGGCAGGAAAGTAGCACATGTTCTCTTGGCCCAGATGTCGCTTTAAGATTTGCTCAGAAAACAAGTCCGATATTTTTAAAGCGATTTAGCATGAAGCATCTGATCCCCCCAAAGAACTAGTGCAGTAGATGAAAACTGTGATATCTAACAAGTATTTAGGCCAATAAATGACTTTTGCATAGATTTCTGCAGGAATCATAGAAACCATGTGACTCCTTTATTTCCTGGTGTCAGACTTGTTTATTGAATTTCAAACTGAACCCTAAACCTCTAAAGTAAAGCTTTGCTGCAGGGCTAACGGTTCATAAATATGCATATACTATGACAACAGAAAGAGGCATTTCCAGGAAATCAAAGCTTTGTAATGGAGACGATCTAAAGTGCTTTGGGGGCCTTTCTGCAGCAGTTTGTGAAAGTCATTAGCTGCTTCCACTCTTCATCATTTAGGATGCACCCAGTGACAATGGAAAAAAAAGAAAAGATAAGCATTATTTTCTACGGAAGAGAATTAGGACCACTGGGAAAAA
>NW_015154245.1:0-1752 GCF_000732505.1 Cyprinodon variegatus | reverse complement strand
AATTGATTGAATTGTTAGTGTTCAGCCATCTGACAGGTGGGATCACGTGCAGTCGAGCCTTTTTTTCCCCTATATTCATCCAATTTTAAATATCCGTCTCTTTAATTCATTTCCCTGTGAAGTGTTTATAATTTGACATTTCTTTTAGTGCTTTAAGCCCCCCTGCAGCGCTGCAGCCTCCACCATCAATAACCACCATATTTAATACTAACATGATTTTCACACAGAGCCTCCATGACGCTACCAAACCTGCTCCTTCGCCTCCAAAGAAAGCGCCGCCTCTTTTTCCAACTAGTTGCATTTCATTTAAAGCATTTAATGCTTTATTTTATGCATCTAAAGCACACTTTAATAAATGCTGAGTATGTTTCGGTGATTAGATATCGTTTATTTTTTAAAAGCGCAGAATCCACCCCTCTGTCCTCGTCCGTCAGCTTTGGTTACTGCAGCAATTTGTTTGTTAAAAAAGAAATATGTAAATATTTAAGTTAAATATACCCTACAGTGTTTTGTTTTTTTGAACATGCATGCATCAGTGCATGTTATAGAGAGCAGAGAGCTCTGACGGTTGGTATAGATTAACTCTGCGGTATGGCGGAGCTCATGACTGAAGGCCTCAGCAGGATCCTTTCAAACATCTCACTCTTACAACTAGATTCCTTTACTTTAAAAACGTCCAGCAGCTTAATAAGCAAAACAATGACAGTGATAGGTAATAGAGAAAAGCTCATAAAATAACGTGTTTTTCTGACAAAGTTCAACTTATAAAACAAGTTCTTGCAGAATCATATATCAGGGAAGCCTTAAAAACCACTTTTCTAGACAATCCGTGATTTTTAGTCATTTATTTTATTTTGTTTGTTGCCTAAAACGTCCTGAAAGAACTAAAACTATCCCTCAAAACCATTGTTTTAATCTGAAGTCCTCCCACGCCAAGATGCTACATCAAACAATAACTACAGTGATAAGGAAATAAAGTTTTACTACCCCCATAAAAGCATGAGACAATGAAACAACAAACCTAGATGTCTGCTCGCTCTACAAAGCCCCTACAGTCCAGGCTCCGTCTCTAATGACGGCCGACTTCCCGAAAAGGAATATCAAATTTGCACAATCAACAATAAATGTGTGGAGCAGATTTGTTTTCTTCAAAGCGACGCCTAAACTATGCTGCGGAGGCCCTTGGGCGTGGAACATCAAAGCCACCCGGGGCAACAAAACACAAGAACAACGACAACACTGTTGACATCCAGCTAACGCACGTCAAAGCAAATCAGCTCCGCCACAACCGTCAGGTTGTATTATGCAAAAATCAACCGCAGGCCGCGACGTCAGAGGAGCAACCAAATATTTACGAAACACACACACAATAGCATCATTTATCTTCTGCGTGCACAAAAATAAAACTGAAGAGACATGCAAACATCTTGTGCAGCTATTCTGGTACAAATCATTGAACTGAAGCTTGTTTTTTATAAGACATGATGTCCATATGTGGTTCAGGTTGTGCAGGCAGGATCAAAGCGTGTATTGGACAGCTAGAGGTCTAAAATTTTACTCATCTTTATCCAACAGAGCATCTGATCTGACTTAAAGGAAAAGTTCAGTAATATTCAGAATTCAAACTTCTGAAACTACTTTAAATATAAATTATTGCATCCTGTTCAATAAATGATCAGTGTTTTTAATTCAGAGTAATTTTCATGTGATTGTGCTTTACTGCAGCCATCGATGTTTGTCAAAGAACACTAC
>NW_015154244.1:4242-5746 GCF_000732505.1 Cyprinodon variegatus | reverse complement strand
GTCAGCTCTCTTCTGGTATTTCACGTGAAAGGGGGCCTCTCCTGACGGGCTGCAAACCCATGGAAAAAGAGGGAGAGTCTTTTCGCGCTGCGCTTTTTAACCCATGGATGACGTGCGGGCACTTCCTGTCTGCGCATCGGCTGATTGGTCCGTGCTGTGAGTAACGTGGGGGTAGTTCCATTGTGGACAAGAACAAAGGGGTAGTTCAGGTGGCAACGGAGATGGTTTAGCCCACTGATTTAGTTCCATGTTGGTAATATACCTCAACACTAATAACATACATTTTAATATCATCAAATTGTATTTCAGGAGGTCGTTAATCATTTCAAAAATTTCAATTTGCCACAACAGACAGTGATGTTAAAATGTTCATAGCTTGGTTCAGCAGTATCAGTTTTATTTGAATAGTTATCTTTCATTTTAATCATACTCTGCCTTTGGACAGTTTTTATTTCCGCGTACTCATTTCTCTCTGAGGTTTGCTATAGCCCCCTGGCTAAAGTGTAGTTTGCCTCAATCAGAATGTGTGAATGGATGACTCACTGCTGTGTAGAGAACTTAGGAGCCCACTGACTTGAAAAGGTGCTATATGAGTGCTGCTCATTTACCTACAGATGCATAGAAATAATAAAGGCTTGGGATGTTCATCATCTCTGAAAACAATGAGCTACTCCTGTAAGAGATAATACAGTTCATGACTACCCACTTTTAAACAAAGTTTATATCTTCATATAAAGCATGGTGTCAGCAGTATTAATTTTAACTGAATAGTTATTTTTCATTTAATACATAGTGTATCGTTGGACAGGATCCAGCAGCACCCTCACATTTCTTCATATTCCTTGAATGCTTGAGATGTTCATCATCTTTGAAAACAATGAGCTATTCCTGTAAGACATGCTATGTTTTCAGGTACAGACTGCTCACATGTGGGAAGGAACTACGTGCAAAAATACTAGTTGGAAAACATCCAGAGGGACATTTTAAGAACCACTATCAAATAAAAGCAGGAAAACAAAGAACAATGAACATAAAAAAAATTATGAACAATAGAAGTGGTAGAAGAACAAATGGGTTTCTTTTACCCCCACCATAAACAGTAAAACATTAAACCAACAACCCCTATCTTCAAATCAGGTTCCTTATGAATCTTTCACCACAACAGCTTCTGCTTGGGCCTAGCTGAATATTAACTGTGCAGCATTAGATTGGGACGTTTAAGTGGAAAAAACATGTTGGAAAGCTAAATGTAGACAGACTCACAAAGGTTGAGTGGTTTGACACTGGAATAAAATTTCTTTTTTGAAGCAGCCAGGGCCGGATTAAGAGTAAAGTGTCCAGGGGACCCATAGAACTGGTCCTGGCCCCTGTTATTGCCCCTGGACTAAAGACCAAATACTTAAAAAAAAGATTTAATGATGATATGTGCTGGAACAGTCATAGTGACTGATAGGTCCCTTGGACCCGTTTATGTTTTTTCGTTCCAGGTCTGTTTTAATAGGAT